>NC_080738.1:9859836-10044836 GCF_019097595.1 Hemibagrus wyckioides | reverse complement strand
TGTAATGTAGACTTCAGTAAATTTATGGTTGTGGGGAAAAAAACTGGACCTAAACCTGCTGCTTCTGGTGTGGTTGGTCCTGTATCAGAAAATGGAAGCTTCCTGCCTCCCAGTGTAGGAAAAGAGGTACAGAAAATGAATGGATATATGGATGGATGGATGGATGGATGGATGGATGGGTGTTCGCATGGATGGATGGATGTGCGTATGTATGGATGGATGGGTGGATGGATATTCTCTAAACTCTGAAAACCTTTGATGTTAAAGGTGACTCGATCAGTCTCTCATTTCCATGCCTAGCGGTGTAGTGTAGAGTTCAGCAAATTTATGGTTGTGGGAAAAAAAAACTGGACCTGAACCTGCTGTTTCTGGTGTGGTTGGTCCTGTTTCAGAAAATAGAAGCTTCCTGCCTCCCAGTGTAGGAAAAAAGGTACAGAAAATGGATGGATATATGGATGGATAGATGTATGTGCGTATGGATGGATGTACACTATATTGCCAAAAGTATTCGCTCACCTGCCTTGACTCGCATATGAACTTAAGTGACATCCCATTCCTAATCCATAGGGTTCAATATGACGTCGGTCCACCCTTTGCAGCTATAACAGCTTCAACTCTTCTGGGAAGGCTGTCCACAAGGTTTAGGAGTGTGTTTATGGGAATTTTTGACCATTCTTCCAGAAGCGCATTTGTGAGGTCACACACTGATGTTGGACGAGAAGGCCTGGCTCTCAGTCTCCGCTCTAATTCATCCCAAAGGTGTTCTATCGGGTTGAGGTCAGGACTCTGTGCAGGCCAGTCAAGTTCATCCACACCAGACTCTGTCATCCATGTCTTTATGGACCTTGCTTTGGTCACTGGTGCACAGTCATGTTGGAAGAGGAAGGGGCCAGCTCCAAACTGTTCCCACAAAGTTGGGAGCATGAAATTGTCCAAAATGTCTTGGTAGGCTGAAGCATTCAGAGTTCCTTTCACTGGAACTAAGGCTCCAAGCCCAGCTCCTGAAAAACAACCCCACACAATAATCCCCCCTCCACCAAACTTTACACTTGGCACAATGCAGTCAGACAAGTACCGTTCTCCTGGCAACCGCCAAACCCAGACTCGTCCATCAGATTGCCAGATGGAGAAGCGCGATTCGTCACTCCAGAGAACGTGTCTCCACTGCTCTAGAGTCCAGTGGCGGCGTGCTTTACACCACTGCATCCGACGCTTTGCATTGCACTTGGTGATGTATGGCTTGGATGCAGCTGCTCGGCCATGGAAACCCATTCCATGAAGCTCTCTGCGCACTGTTCTTGAGCTAATCTGAAGGCCACATGAAGTTTGGAGGTCTGTAGCGATTGACTCTGCAGAAAGTTGGCGACCTCTTCGCACTATGCTCCTCAGCATCCGCTGACCCCGCTCCGTCAGTTTACGTGGCCTACCGCTTCGTGGCTGAGTTGCTGTCGTTCCCAAACACTTCCACGTTCTTATAATACAGCTGACAGTTGACTGTGGAATATTTAGGAGCGAGGAAATTTCACGACTGGATTTGTTGCACAGGTGGCATCCTATCACAGTTCCACGCTGGAATTCACTGAGCTCCTGAGAGCGACCCATTCTTTCACAAATGTTTGTAAAAACAGTCTGCATGCCTAGGTGCTTGATTTTATACACCTGTGGCCATGGAAGTGATTGGAACACCTGATTCTGATTATTTGGATGGGTGAGCGAATACTTTTGGCAATATAGTGTATGTATGTATGTATGTATGGATGGATGGATGTAGGACGGATGGATAGATGGATGTGCGTATGGATGGATGGATGGATGTGCGTATGGATGTATGTATGTATGTATGTATGGATGGATGGATGGATGGATGGATGTTCGCATGGATGGATGGATGTGTGTATGTATGTATGGATGGATGGATGGGTGGATGGATGGATGGATGGATAGATATTCTCTAAACTTCTGGTCTCTAAATCTGATGGACGAGTCTGGGTTTGGCGGTTGCCAGGAGAACGGTACTTGTCTGACTGCATTGTGCCAAGTGTAAAGTTTGGTGGAGGGGGGATTATGGTGTGGGGTTGTTTTTCAGGAGCTGGGCTTGGCCCCTTAGTTCCAGTGAAAGGAACTCTGAATGCTTCAGCATACCAAGACATTTTGGACAATTCCATGCTCCCAACTTTGTGGGAACAGTTTGGAGCTGGCCCCTTCCTCTTCCAACATGACTGTGCACCAGTGACCAAAGCAAGGTCCATAAAGACATGGATGACAGAGTCTGGTGTGGATGAACTTGACTGGCCTGCACAGAGTCCTGACCTCAACCCGATAGAACACCTTTGGGATGAATTAGAGCGGAGACTGAGAGCCAGGCCTTCTCGTCCAACATCAGTGTGTGACCTCACAAATGCGCTTCTGGAAGAATGGTCAAAAATTCCCATAAACACACTCCTAAACCTTGTGGACAGCCTTCCCAGAAGAGTTGAAGCTGTTATAGCTGCAAAGGGTGGACCGACGTCATATTGAACCCTATGGATTAGGAATGGGATGTCACTTAAGTTCATATGCGAGTCAAGGCAGGTGAGCGAACACTTTTGGCAATATAGTGTATAATGGGATTGCATTGAGACATTTCCAACAAAACATATATTTTGTATTTCTTCTTTTTTCTATTTCTGAATGTTTTTGGAAATGGAATCCAGATTAAACATTAATTGAGTGTATTTATATGCCTTTAGTTTACTGAAGTTGTTTAACATTTGACTGTATGATGATCGTTTTAAAACTTGGATTTCTAGGAATGGGATGTCACTTAAGTTCATATGCGAGTCAAGGCAGGTGAGCGAATACTTTTGGCAATATAGTGTATGTATGGATGGATGGATGTTCGCATGGATGGATGGATGTGCGTATGTATGTATGGATGGGTGGATGGATGGATAGATATTCTCTAAACTCTGAAAACCTTTGATGTTAAAGGTGACTCGATCAGTCTCTCATTTCCATGCCTAGCGGTGTAGTGTAGAGTTCAGCAAATTTATGGTTGTGGGAAAAAAAACTGGACCTGAACCTGCTGCTTCTGGTGTGGTTGGTCCTGTTTCAGAAAATAGAAGCTTCCTGCCTCCCAGTGCAGGAAAAGAGGTACAGAAAATGGATGGATATATGGATGGATATATGGATGGGTGGATAGATGTATATATGTATGGATGGATGGATGTTCGCGTGGATGGATGGATGGATGGATGTACGTATGTATGTATGGATGTACGGATGGATGGATATTCTCTAAACTCTGAAAACTTTTGAGATTAAAGCTGACTCGAACATTTCCATGCCTAGGCCGGTAGAGGGTGGTGTGCTGGAGGTCTGTTCCCAGTGGAAACCTCTACAGGCCAGAAGATGCGTTGCAGTTGACTGTGTTGTCTTGCAGGGGAAGGGGAAGTGCAGGCTACTTACTGCTAAATCTCAAGTGAGAATGTAGACAGCGGAGCATAATGTGACTGAAATTACTGACCACCTAAAATATGCGCTGGCTTTTCGACAATAAGGTAATGCTGCTTGTTTTTTTTTTTTTGTTTGTATGTTTGTTTTTAACTGACCCTCGCTAAGTTCCTGGTCCAGTGCTGGCTGAGGCGCGAGGTGGGCGTTAACGTGTGCTGCCTGAGCGCTGCACTGTAACGCGCACACGGCCTTGTTTAGCTCCAGCCTGCGCACTACAGCCGAGTTCACAACTTCATGTTAGTAGCAGGCGGCAGGCAGCAGTGCGTTTTCGCACAACTCGGACGAATGAATCGCTGAAACCCTGAAGTGAGTTTGTTACGTTTATGCATGCCGTTGGCGCGTGAGCAGTTCAAAGCAACTCGGCGGTTGTTATAAACGCGAGTTCACTTGTTATTAACATGCACAGCTAAGCTGGTTTAGCTTAGCTGCAAACACGGCCTGTGTGATGGTTTGGAGCTGACTCGCTACTGAGCATGTGACTTCTTATAAGGTGGTTAACTTTCAGTAAACATGTCGGATATTTTAGTGCTGAAATGACTTCAAAACCTGTCAGGCTTGCAGGCTGTAGTCGGAGTTTGCTAGCTAGCTTTCTAACACTCGGCTAAGGCAGGCCTACCATAGCGTGCTAGTTCGGGTTTGTTTTTTTTTTCCCTACCTGCATTCCGTCTAGTCCACATTATCGCCACAGTATTGGCTAACAATATCCCACCTCCTGGATTACGATTGGCTGTTGTTTCGTCTCCATACAGTCCAGTTTGCGGTTTGTTTACGGACGTGAACTTCTAGCCAATCGTAGCACAGGAGGCGGGACTTTCCGGAATAACGGTGGGCGTATTTAATGCTGATAAACACATTACTTTGTTATGATTCTATAAAGCGAAGGAGTTCGTTGTGGCTTTCCCACGTGATGCGTCTTTAACGAGTCTTCTTTACTTCTGTGTTCGATTTTGTTTTAGATGTATGGCGGCAGGGTCACTCTTTAAAGGAGGTCAGAGCTAGATAACGTTACTGTAAACAGCCTGCATTCGGATTGATCATTGGTCAGGAGCAGTGACTGCTTTTTATTAAACACCGTGTCACTGTATGGAGCGAGATATTGTTTTAAAACTCAAGCCATGCCTCATAAGTTTTAAAAACAATGATCACTCATCTTCAGTAAAAACTATATCCTGCTCAGATTAATGGTGAAACTGTTGCAAACCCTGCTGTGAAGGATAGATCTCTCATTCAGGGTGTATTCACAACATACACAAGATATAACCTGTTCATTACATGGCTGTGTCTCGCCTAAATTCATGATGACGTAATTATGGTATGCTTATACTAGTGGAATACATCATTTCCACAAGAAAAGATGCAGTGACTCATTGTTGGATTTATTAAGTACTCAATTAAGTCAGTTGTTAAATGAGTACAATCTATAATCCGTGTTTGCCGCATGGTAATAACTTGGCTATTACAGTGCTGAACAATTTAGCAGAACAAAAGGCATGTTTGGTGTACATTATTACATGACCTCAGCTGCCCCTTTTTAGTCTTGTGAATTAAGTTTTCAGGCAACCAAAACAGCCCCGGGCGATGCACCACTGCTTCCACATGCCTGGTGGGCGAATAATGAACTTATAATTTTTCCACGCCTGCATAATCTGGACAGAGCTGTCGATTTCTGTTAATCTATTAAAAAAATACGTTTTCTCTATCTTCTTCTTTATCCTCTTCTAGAGCAGTCTTAACAGTGGAAGCATTCATGGATATAGTTGGCACATTTAACCATTTGATTCCCAGTGACCAGTTGGAAGACTCGCTGCTCCTCGGCCAGAACTTGGAATGCGAAGCAAGTGATGAGTTTGCATCGGGCCACAACCTGCCAGGAGACTCGCTCAAGAACATGCTCAGTGACAAGGATCCTATGTTTGGATCTGCCAGCTCACAGTTTCATCTCTTGGAAAATGAAGATGCTAACTTTCAGCTCTCCAGCTCATTAGGTGCAAGGACACGCTTTGCGTTTAAAATCCAACAGGTACTAGGGATGTATCAAGGTTTTAAATCCTTTTTTGAATTTTCTTGTTGTTTCAGACCATGACATGAATGCTCCAGGCCTCAGCCAGACGTGTGCTGATGGGGACGAGACTCCGGCCAAGTTTCCCAGAGGCAGGAGGAAAGGCGCCACTCAGCAACAGAGGAAACAAACCGGTAACAAATAAGAGAGAGAATTATCTGGCTTTCTAACAGTTTACTACAAAAATCATTCTGCAAAACTACTTTTACTAAAACAAAATGATTATGGTTTGGATCTAGTAAAAAATGGTTTAAAAGGAACCTGACAATTAAATGAAACATTTATTAACCTTGGGTATAGTTTATAACAATAGGAAACAAAACGATCTGATCTACATGGTGTTCGTCTTGCTTAGAATATATTTAGAGAATGACTCAATAAAATTAAATCCCGTACATTGTCAGTGTTACAGAAAGAGAGGTAAAATTCTACTAGCGAAGCAATGTGCGGTGCTGCTTAGCTCTGGCCAGCAATGCCATGTTCTTTTCTGTTTGATAGGGTTGTGTGTGATAGTTACAAACATGCTGTGAGGAAAGGCATACATATCAATGTAACATGTATACCACAGTAGCAGATTACACAGCCAAAGGGATTTTCACTGCACCCGCATCATGGGAGAGTTGTGAAATCTAGCCTACACTTTTTTGGGAGACACAGCTGAACATGAACTGGTGAAGCCAGCACACACTGTAACTAACTCTGAAACTGCGACACAGCAACAACTCTGTAAACAGTACATTATTTGTTTAACTCTGTAATAACATATTTCTCAGCAATGACCTGGTTTCCTGCTTGCAAAATTATAGCGCTTGTTTTTAAACTGTAATATAGTATGAACACATTTCTGCAATAATATAATTTTTTGGGTTGGGCTTTATTATAGAGCCATTCATTCTTCGGTATATAATCTTCATACATCAGAGGATGGGTTTTGATTGTCATAAAAACAAATTCAGCTGGTTCACACTTGTCATTATAGTTTTTGTGTCTTTTCTAAGCCATTTCGTCTAGAGGCCGAGGTAGAGGTGGACAGACAAGGCGCCCAGGTCCATTTAAAGGAGTTTCCTCTGAAGCGCTTAGCAAAAAAACTGCCCGGACATCCGGAGTGAAGGATGCCGAAGAACCAGGATCCAGCAGCGCCTCAATAACGGTGACGAACATGGAGAAACGGGAAGCCTTGCTGAGCCGTCGGTTTAACATCCATGAAGTCGACCCATCGATGAATCCTGTGGTCGTGTTGAGGCGTTTAACAGTCACAGTAGGGGGCTACAAAATTGAACTGCTGCCTGGACCTTCTCACTCTTCTGGATCATTTAATACAACCACTATTCAGTCTCTGAGTTTCCAGGACGATTGCATGGCCACAGAAAGCAATGGCTTTGATCTGGGCCAGGCCCAGACTTTTGAAGTGCATTCAACCCCAGAGGTTGTTGAAGAGCTAAATGTCATTGAACATGGATCTAATGAAACGCCTATGGATTTAGGACCATATGTAAATCCGAATGAAGTGCAACACACTAATGGTGCAACAGAAGTCACCACGGACACCAAAGCTGTTGAACAAAATGAAGCAGAAAAGCCAGCGAATGATGACAAATCAGAAACAAAAAATGTCAAAACGGATAAAATCCCGGCTAAAAAGCTCCTGAAAGCCAAGCAGGCACTGGGTATAACCAAAAACAAGCACCTTAGCAGAACAGGTATCTTGCAGAAGGGGTCCAAGCTTCACAAACAACAAGATAAAAAGGTGGAAAAAACCACAGCAGAAAATCAACACCACACCAAAGCTAAGCCAAATAGCATAGGACTAAAACAGCCGGCCTTGTCTCTCAAACCCAAACAAGCATTGAAACCACAAAAGGAGCAGGTCTGTGATCCAGTGAAACACAATGCCAGCCCTTCTGTTCCACGCTCTCCCCCAGTAAGCAGAAAGGTGTCCTCCGATTCCAGTCCTGGTACTAAAATAGTTGCGAATAAATCTCCTACTTCAGCAAAGAAGCCACAAAATCCATCACCAGCAGGGGTTAAACAGAGTCAGTCAGTGAAGGATGGCCCAGCAGAGGAGGAACATGAAAAAACAAAAATCAAGAAACCCGAAAAGATCTTGCAGAGACAGAGAAGCCGAAGCAGCAGAAGCATATCTATAGATGAACCCGAGTTGTTCATCCCCGATAATGCTCCTGTGGTGAAGAAGGGGTCTGCAGAGGGGGATCCTACACCTGCTTCTGAAAATGAGACAGCATGGGATTCAAGCAAACAATGTGGATTATGTAATAAACCACATAACAATAGGTATGATTCTTTTCATCCAACAGCATGATTCCTCAGGTTAAACATTAGATAGATATTAAGTTGGCATAAATTTGTCACATAACAAGCTCGATACATGAATCCCTGTCACCATTTCCAAGGTTACCTTCATAGAAAATGCTCCCAGAACACGTTGTGTGAACGCTGTATAGGGTACTCCATTGTTGCTGGACCTAGCTGTTCTCCAGCACCCTATATTTTGGTGTTTTCCCTGCTCAAACAGAACCTGATCCATCCAGTCGGCTAAAAACAGGCCTGAGTAACTGTGGGTATGGTAAAGCAGGCAAAACACCAAATGTGCAAGGGTTACTCCAGGTCTTATACCTTAAACATTACATTTAATATGATATCGTATTAAAATGACTTCCCAGGACTGTGCTGTAAGTAACATTAAGTGTATTTTCAGATTTATGGTAGGCTGTGGGCGCTGCGATGACTGGTTCCATGGCGACTGTATAGGACTGGACCTGGCTAAAGTACAACAAATGGAAAAGGATGACCAGGAGTTCGTCTGTCTGAAATGCTGTGCTGATGAAGGTGGGAAAGGCAACACCGAGAATACAGACAGCAATTCAGCACCAGATCAGAAACAGGGACCCGAAGCATCAGTCACGGCCGGTGGAATCCGGCCCTTTAGGAAGGTAAGACTCCTGTTCCTGGTTTAAAATCAATGGTATCTTCAGTCAAATATTATCTCAGTTTTTGAATATAACATTTATCTTTAGGCATGGGACAGCCAGAATTGTCCAATTAGAACCTAGAAAATACAGGGGTATAATGTCCCAACACCTGGGGCAGTTTACTTTCTATATAAATGACTTTGTAGGTGGGAACTGCAGGGCTTGTTCAGATTAAATCACACTTTAAACGATCAAGGGTTGGCAGGTTTATATAAAGCCAGGATGCCCAGGACATTTATGCTACAACCTGGTGTTCCTGAGCTGATGTGAGTCAGCAACCAAAAATAATCGCAGAGCAGGTATCATACTAGATATAACTTCAGCTGTGTTTAAGGCAGATAGCAGGTAATACTCTGCTTCAGAGACACACAGGCCTCATGGACAGCTTGTAAACTGAGCTGAACAGCCAGTGTGCTTGTGAATTATAACAGCAAGAGAAACCATTCTCATTCACCATGGCCCTCTGTTTTCACTTTTGCTAAAACATTAGCAGTGAATGATTGATGCAATATTTTGTAACTGTTCATTTTCAGCTAGGAGGCAAAAACCTGATTTGTGGTGCCGCCCTGATAAAAATAACATTATCAGTTGGGTTTAATTGATTTTTTTTTATAGCATTTGGATTCATTTCTGCCATGAGCTGTTCCATAAAAGATTTTAAAATGATTTTCAAGAAGTCGTTATGACAAACCAGGGATATGACCATGTCCCAAATTAAAGTAGCATTGATTTTGCTCTCATGCGGCAAAAAAATGTGGCATGTATGTTAGTCTCACACTTTCTTTTAATGGGTTTGTTAATTTTTTATATATATGTATATACACATATATTTTATAAGCATAGGCCCATAAAGGCTTTAAGGGGATTCCTTTGCTTCTGCTTATGTTGGAATCTATGTTTGTATTGATCACATTTGTATGGACTTATTTAAGTAGGTGTGACAAACGGCAGTGTAATTGTTGTGTCACTTTAAACCAGGACTCAGGAGAGAGACGGTCATCAGTAGATTCAGCGCTAAAATCTGGTAAGATTCTTATTTCTCTTGCATAAGATGATAAAAAAACATGCACAAGTAATTATTTAAAGTTCGTTAAATATTTGTTTGGTTTGGTTTTATCAGGGTCAGCTGTGAAGCATGAGGTGAAGAAGGCTAAGATTTCTCTTCCAAGCTTAAAGAAACCATCCACTGGACAAATCAGGAGGAGTGTCCGGGACTCACTAGAGGAGATTCTTCTGAAAAGGTATAGGATTTATTAACACACTTAACCTTTTAATCTTATGTGTACAGTCATTTCGTTTAATGGTGCGATCAGGACTTGATAATTTGATTGAGAAAAATGATCATGTGGTAATGTATTAAATCATTTGTTGTGTGGCTTTACAGTTTATTGCAACATACTCTTATTTAATCAATTATTAATAGAATAATTCATTTTCCTTAAAGGCTGAAGGAATCAGACTTAAAGGTTTCAAAAGAGAAGCCAGCTGAATTGGCTAAAGGGACAGAAAAAGCGCTTTTTGCCCTCTTCCAAGGTGTCGACAGCAAATACAAGAACAAATACCGAAGCTTGATGTTCAATCTCAAAGACACGAAGAATAACGTAAGAGCTGTGTTGCTATAATAATACCTTTATCGTGTTTTATAAATTCTAAAGCACATTCGTTATTCATTTTGTGCCCAGAAGTTGACAATAAGTAAATAAAAATGCACAACCTCTTCCAGGTGTTATTCAAACGTGTTCTCAAGGGGGAGATTCCTCCTAGAGATTTAGTCCGTATGAGTGCAGAAGAACTAGCCTCCAAGGAACTGGCTGCTTGGCGACAGCGAGAGAATCGACATGTAATTTAACACAAATACAGACACATACTTTGGACTAAAAATCTGCCTAGTATTCGAAAAAATCTAAAGAAGCATTTTTATATCAACTGTCTTTCACCTCAATCCTTTTTGCAGACAATTGAAATGATTGAGAAAGAACAGCGGGAAGCAGAGAGACGACCAGTCACCAAAATCACACACAAAGGGGAGATTGAAATTGAGAATCAGGAACCTGCAAAAGCCCCCGAGGCCTTAGTAAGACTGAATGAGCTTCTCCTTTTTTCAATAGTGAAGCCTTATGTCCAAATTATAGTAAGACATGTCTCTTTCTCTTTTCAGCCTGAACCTGTCCCTAACATTGTTGAGGTGTCTGAGGAAAAAACTCCAGAATCAAAGGCAGAAAGCCCCAAGAAAGCTAAAGACACAACAAGCTTGCACAAATCTCATCTTTTTGATCTTTACTGCAAGATCTGCACAGGTAACATGTTTAAACCTTAAACATCTTGACTTTCATTGATTAAAAAAATTATAATAATTTCAACGCTCTCTTTCACCTTTAAGGCCGAATGGCTCCACCAGTGGAGGAGGCAACCACTAAGGCTGTCAAAGTGGCCACAACTGTAATTAGAAGGCAGTCTACAGTTACAGAAGGAGAAAGCCATGAACCCACACCCATATCCCCACCTATTGCACCCTCAGCCCTGGTGGATGACTTGTCTCTGAGAGCGATGGAAGAAGGCCTTCTTAACTTCCCTGCTTATGAGTCAAGGTAAAAGTGATTAGTGCATAAGTGATACAGCTACAGACTGTCAATGGACTGTGCTTGAACCTTAATATTAAATACAGAGATCCTTGTTAAAAAAAATAATTTTTATGTTTAGAAGCCCAACCAGTTTGTGTCTTGAAGCTTAGACTACCAAAGACTATAGCTGCTGTTAGGTGCACTAGCATGTGGATAATTTACTCTACTGTAAACTTGCTTAGGCTCCATTGATATACACTGTACTGGTTGACAAGTAAACTATGTAATTTTCTAAGAATGGCTTGTCAGAGTATACTAGTAGTATATGCATACATTAGCCTGGCACAGAATATGCTAGGTTTTATGTTATCATGGCTTCCAGGAATGTTCACGATGTAATTAACGCACTGCTTATTTACAGGTTGGAAAGCGCAAGCAATAAAGAAGATACAGTTGCATTCCTCTCTGGTTTAGAAACACTATGGAATGGATATATAGACATGCCATCTGTAGCTCGGTACCTTACAAAAGCTTACCCAGTCTCTGGAATATTGGACCACCTAACTGAGGTAAGTGTCATTATGAAACCAGCCATTTTGACATTTGAATTCAGGGCAAGCTTTAATTTCACCCATGTTTACACTGCAGGATCTGCCAGACACAATCCAGGTTGGTGGACGGATCTCTCCCCAAACAGTCTGGGACTACGTGGAGAAAATCCGAGCATCCGGTACAAAGGTGAGAATGATTTGCTTGCTGTACGTATGATATGAATTTATATGAATATATTCATATGAATATATAAATGTCACATCTTATGGTTTGCTGTTGTCTCCGATCCCTCAGGAAATATGTGTAATTCGCTTCACCCCAGACACGGAGGAAGATGAGATCTCATACACTTTGCTGTATGCCTATTTCAGTAGTCGCAGGCGATATGGTGTTGTTGCTAACAACCGCAAACAAGTTAAAGACATGTATCTCATCCCTCTTGGGTCCACTGAGAAAATCCCACATCAGATTGTTCCGTTTGATGGCCCAGGTAGGACTGGATTTACTTTGGACTGAATACTTTCCTGACTATGGACAGCTTGAACTAGGTTAATGCAGCATATAATTTAGCAGCGTTTTTCAAAATGATTGATACTTCTTTGGAGACAACCTTCCTGCACATAAAAGCTTATATTGGCATTTATTCAATCATACATTTCATTCTAAATGAAGTATTTTTTCTGGTAATTTTTTACAGGCTTAGAGACTAACCGACCAAACCTGCTCCTGGGACTAATTATTCGCCAGAGGCCTAAAAGGGACTTTGTGGTCCTCCTGCCAAGTGTGGCTAGTGAACCTCCAAGTTTCTTGGTGGAGACCAAACCCCAGGTAGACCCTGTCCAGAAAGTTGTGGTGGCCCGAGCTGAAGAAAGAGACTTTGTAAGCAGTCTTGGGAGGATACAGAAAAAGGAAAGTGTAAATCTTAGCAAATCCACAGTGACTGAAGCTCGGTTAGATATCGAGGATGAGGAAAATGTCTCGCTGCGTTTCCTCCCGGGCGTGCTAAAGCAGCCCATATCAGAGAAGGCTAAACCAGCGGATGATGAAGTGGGGAACATGACCAGTGGTGCAGTCAGTCAGACATCTAGCTCTGATGGGGACACCTCAGGACATGTCACTCCTAAAACACCCACTACCCCTAGACTAGAACGTTTCATCATCAAAAAGAAAGATTCAAAAGCTGTCGAGATGAAACAAGAACCATCCAGCTCAAATGCAGAGATCATGATTTCACAAGGAAAGGAAAAAGAAGGTGGGCCACAGAGTGGAGTTCTGTTATCTTTAAAGGATAAACCAGGAGATGTATCAACAGAGACTTTCCTCTCTAGCCTTTCCACAGTACAGCCTAGGACTGAACATAACAGCACCGAAACTAAAAGAGATACCACATCACCAAGCACACAGCCCATACAAGGCATAAACCTAACTCTGGTATCCAAGTCATCAACAGATGCCACTAAAGATACCACTGAAGATGTTTCCAAGCACAAAACTGTGGAAATTCCAACAAAGGCATTAAAACCATCCACAATTGCCATTTTGAAAAAGATTGATCAAGCAGAACCTGTTAATACCAAGCAGCTGTCTTTAAATAAAGACATACCACAACCTAAAGTCACCCAGTCTACACTTTCAGACCAGTCATCAGTTACCCAGCCTGCACCATCAGACCAGTCATCAGTTACCCAGCCTGCACCTTCAGACCAGTCATCAGTTACCCAGCCTGCACCTTCAGACCAGTCATCAGTTACCCAGTCTGCACCTTCAGACCAATCACCGGTTTCCTGGTCTGCACCTTCAGACCAGTCACCGGTTTCCCGGTCTGCACCTTCAGACCAGTCACCGGTTTCCCGGTCTGCACCTTCAGACCAGTCATCGGTTTCCCGGTCTGCGCCTTCAGACCAGTCACCGGTTTCCCGGTCTGCGCCTTCAGACCAGTCACCGGTTTCCCGGTCTGCGCCTTCAGACCAGTCACCGGTTTCCCGGTCTGCGCCTTCACAACCACCATCAACAACAGAGTCTGGACATCCACCGTCAGAGTTTAAAGCTGTTGGAGATATCCATACCATCGCCACTATTTCCTTGTCTGGAAAAAATGAAGGTCTCAAGCAGTCAAGACGTCTTTTAAGCCCCACTCCTTTTAATACTGCAAGTCATGGGCCTCCGCCAGCAACATTTCCTCCTTATCACACTGCACCAGTTGACCATGCGTACCACCCTGGACCAGTGCCCACCTACCCGCCGCAGTCTAACCCTGCACCGTTTATTCCCCTGCATCAGCAAGCCCCTCCACTGTTTAACTACCCTCCACCCCCACTTCCCCCAATGATATTCCCCCCGAATGATCCGCAAAATCAAATGCATGCCCCACCTTGGGCTCAGGCAGTGCCTCCTCCGGCCTGTTTTCCACAGGCTGTCCCAGAGCCAGTCGCTGGGCCCCCACAGTCATATACAACCCCAAGATTCCCCGATTCCCCCATGTTGAATCCACCACTCTTGAACAAGAGTGATCAAGGCTCTGAGCTATGGGACAGGAAGTCCAGGCCATTGGCTGATCCCTTCAAAAAGGATGACCGAGACCACTATGGGAGGTACAGGCACAAGAGCCAACACTATGAGCGAGAGAGGCACAAGGCCAGGAGCCGGAGTCGGACTCGGAGCCGGAGCCGAAGCCGAAGCAAGAGCAGGAGTCGCAGCAGGAGTCGAAGCCGGAGCAGGCACAGACACAAGTCCAAACACTCGCGAGAGGACAGGCATGGGGAGAAGAGGAAAGAGAGACATCACAGTAGTCACCACAGGGACAGAGACAGGGACAGGGACAGGGACAAACACAGGCGGGACTCTGATCATGAAAAACACCGGAGAGACTCGAGAGATGGGCATTCATGATCAACCTAGATACACCTATTCAACATCATTGACCAGACGTTTCATCTTTTAGATGACATCTAAAAGACGCTTTTACGAGTGTAATTTTACATTTTTAGTTAGTTTGGATTCAATTTCATTGTTTTAAAGTTTAATTAACATACAAAGCGGAAGTCTCAGTCAGAACCAGGTTTTCATGTTATGAGTTAAAAATTAATGCCAAGAAAAAGAAAAAAAAAATTCTTCTGCATTTTTAAAATATCTTACATTTTTCTATTTGCATTGGATAACAATGTGTCTGTACATTTTGGCTTCTCAAACAGTAGAGATAACATGCTCTCTGCACATTGTGTTTATGTACAGTTCATAAAATCTTTTTATTGTTGATTAAATAAGAATAAAACAATCTTTATTAAAAACCCTGGGAAAGAAGGCTGCAGTTGATTTTAAATATACAAATGAGCATAAATTATTTTTATATTGGCATAGGATTAGCACCTTTATTCAGATGTGTGTGTGTGTGTGTGTGGTATGCTTTTGAGCATGACAGTAAAACATTTGAGATTACCATTTAAATTTGTAACTCTGATGAGATAAGCAGCTTATTTGCCATTGTCTCTTGCCTTTCATTCTTGCCGAACTGTGACACTTTTATACATTGTGTTTTTACCTTTAAAACGTCAGTTATTCAAACAGTATTCTTTTTAACAAACAACCAGGCACACTTTGTTCCAGCTCCACAGCACTTCATGGTTGTGCTCATGTGTTTGTCTTATCTACCACTGTTGGGCCCCTGAGCAAGGCCCTTAACCCTCTCTGCTCCAGGGGTGCTGCATCTGTGCTCAGACCCCAACTTTCCGAAGCTGGTATATGTGAAGAAAGATTTTCTCTGTGCTCTAATGTATGTGACAAAAATAAAGGCAGCTTCTTCTTAACTGAGGTGAAAAATCCCTTAGCAGGAAAGAAATTCGCAGGTAAAATTCCCAGGACAGGGAAAAGCTAATTGTGCTTTACTGAGGTAGATCTTGGTGAATGACCCTGGTTGCAGGACAGCTATACTCCAGGCACTCCTCATCATCAGAGACTTGGATATGCACCGGTCAAGAAAACACTGGTACAATTTGAGGGCAAAAGAGCAGGAGCTGAAAGCCCCCCTTGGGTTTATATGTCTGTAAGCTGCCTGTCTGAACACTGCAGCTTTAAAATGTCGTCCTGACACTTGACTTACACGAAGTATGTATTACATTAAGTATTTACAGAACATGGTCCAATAATGTTTTTCTTTGGGTGGTGGCTCCTCAAGTGGTTAAGGCAATGTTGACTGGAAGATCAGGGGTTCAAGCCCCAGCATCGCCAAGTTGCCACTGCTGGGTGCTTGAGCAAGGCCCTTAACCCTCTCTGCTCCAGGGGTGCTGTATCATGGCTGACCCTGTGCTTTGACCCCAGCCTCCAAGGATGGGATATGTGAAGAAAGAATTTCACTGTGCTCTAATGTATATGTGATAAATAAAGGCTATTTCTATTTTTTTTCATACAGGTACAGCATTTAAGATCTTTTGGATTATTTTAAATAAAACACCAGCAAGTGTTGATGATAGAACAGAGATTTTTATGTTTTTTTCTGTGCACAATTAAACAACTGGAATATGAATAAAGTCTGACTTTACCAATGAATTACTTAAACTTTCTATTAAGCATGTACACCACATCCGACATGCTCACACCTTAATCACTGTGGATTGTCTTTGGTCCAAAAGCATAATATCTGGAGAATGAGTAGGATAGATAGAAGATATTTAAGTATTTATTTCTTATTTTGGAGATCCATGAAAACAAGTACCACATGAACCTTACCTTCTAATATGGATAAATGAATGGGTTAAAGACAATTTTAAAAGCAATCCATTTTTAACAAACAAGCCAATAAACAACGTTTTCAGTAAAACTTTATACCATACACTTGGTTGCTAATTGAGATATGCCTCATCAGTTCTATCTAGTTGTACCCTATTCATCAGTAGAAACTGACCACCACAGACCAGATATTATTTATTTTAACATTCCCAGTACAGCAATGTATTATGTGCTGACATACAGTAATACATTAAGTGTTGATGTTTTTTGAGTACTGTTTAATCATATAACACACACCTACACTGTGTACAGTTAGAAATTACAAGTCATTGATGCTGGCTGGATACTTTTGGTTGGTGGCCTTTTTCTTAAACCGACCGTGCCACTGAGGTGTAAAAAAAACCCAGCAACACTGCTGTGCCTGTTCCATTCCTATTCCACCAGCATGACACACACTGCCATGTCAGTGTCAGTACTGAGAATTGGTATCCAGACAAATAATATTCAGCCAGTGGGGGTCTACAGTGTTCTCTTTTTATCATGTATTTTCTATCTCTTTCTCTTTTCATGTGCATCGAAACAGATCACTAGCTGTATATCTACAAAATGCACAAAACATATCTACAAAATACACTTACATAGTACACTGTGTTACTAAAAGTATGTGGACACCTGACCTTCACTTGCATATGTCTTTCCCAAACACAGTTGGAAGCACAGGATGACTCTGTATTCTGTAGCATCACAATTTCACTTGACTGAAGCAAGGTGCATAGAAACAAGAACTCAAGTGGCCTGCACAAAGCCCTGACCTCATCCACACCTTTGGGATGAAGTGGAAGAGAGACTGCACACCAGGCCTCAGTGCCTGACCTCACTAATACTCTTGTGACATAATTACAAATTACAAAATCTAATCCAAAGCCTTCCCAGAAGAGTGGAGGTTATTATAACAGCAGAGGGGGACTAAATCTGGGACGCGATGCTCAGAAAGCACATATGTGTGATGGTCAGATCTCCACAAACTCCACAAGTTCTACTAGATAAATCAGCTGCTATTATATTGCTGATATATTACTATTATTATCTTAAAAAAACACACTCTTTATTTATCCTCTGGTTGAAAAACATTAAAGCCCTCAGACATTTCTAGAAGCTGCTTTAAACTTGTGTCATGATATAACAGAACATCTTTGACACTCCCTACAAACCCTGCTGTAAATAGACCAGACGTAACCCATCCTACATCTCTGTTCAGTTCAAAGCCTCCGAAATAATAAACACCTCCATAGTTAATGGAAACATAGTGCTCAAAGGGGTCTATATCTTCAAAAATAACCTTCTTTTCATTAACATAAGCTTGGATGACAGTGTGATTGAGAGTAATAGATACGTAATTCCATTCGTCGTGGCACAGGGTTGTGTTTCGGGAAATGAGAGGAACGGCAATCTTCTCACCAAGGTTGACCGCAATTTTCAGATGACAGTCTTGAAGTCCCACAGCAAGATAATCATCATCTTCACTCTCTGCCTGGCCCATCCACAGAATCAGTCCATTTCCTGAGCTCGCTGAGAGATTAAATGATAAGTGCGTATGCATCAAATCTCTCATGTTGTACTTTGGGTCTCTGTGTTTTAAATATGAATTCCCAACAAAGTGAATGGTTCTCATGGACACTCGCTGCTCGCAGTAGGTTCCTTGCCATCCGAGGCCACACATGCAGGAATATGTGGCTGATGTAATGTTTGGAATGCAAAGAGAACCGTGTTGGCAGAGAGCACCTATGCAAAAAATAGATTGCTCACAGTATGAGCCCGTCCATTCTGCAGGGCAAATGCAAATGACCGAATCATGGCTGTCTGCTTGGCAGTAACCCCCATTCCTACACACTTTATACCCACACTGTGTACCATCCCAATCCTTCACGTTCACCCCTCGTAGAGCCCCTCTCTCTGTGAGCTCAAGCTCATGACCATTGATGATAACCTCGCGAATACTCCCGCTGAAGCCAATTGGCTCTTTCTCCACTGCATCTGGGGAAACAGAATTCATGACAGACACACCGCCAATGAAAACTTCAGTGGAGAGATCCAGAGTAGTCATGCCCTTAGAGGTGTTACGAATGACACTGTGCTCATCTAGAACCAGATAGCCTTGGTTTCCCTCTCTCCCAGCTTTCACTGTGTGCCATGTGCTACCTAGCAGGTCCACTCTGTTTGGAGACTGTAGAACAATTGTTGTGTCACCAAGATTATAGCGGAGTTGTACAAATCCTCCAGACACAGAGAGACTGATGAAGTCACCTTGAGGGAAGACAAAGATTAGAGAGTTTATTTTCTTCGCATATAGCCCCAGTCAAATAGCAACAATTTTTTTCCTTTCAGTTATCAGGACCTGATAACAAAGATGGAGATGCAAGACATTGTGTCCAAAACTACGTCCTACTCTTTATAGATTTAGTTTCTTAACTTTAATGGACATCTGATATCACAGTGCATGGAGTGAAACGGTGTGCATGAGTTCTCACAGGATTGCTTGGATATGAAAAGGATCAAGAATGAGTTTTGGACACTAGTGAGGCGAGGTTACACAACAGAGAATGCTCGCAGATGCTGTTTTACACACTGCATCCTTTACCCATCATTAAGCTAAAAGGAGCATCCACTCCACACCATGGCCATATGAGTTTCAGTGTCTCAGAGATTCTAATCATTCCAGCTTATCTACATAAGTGCATTATAAGAACTGTTATATCATTAAATAAAGTAATATGACATACACAGGTTTATTATTTAGCACATTTATTACACAATCAGATTCATTTTCTGAATTAACATTATAATCTAAAATGCACTGAAGCTGCTAATGTAATTTGTGGGGTTTAGCTTGGGCCAACATGTAAAAATCAGTAGCTTTTTGTGGTTTTATTTGCCTATTGCCTATTTCATTAATTAAAATGAAAAGAATTAAAATTTTGTGGTTTCATTTCATAAGCCTGATTACATCTTTCTCCATGAGTTTCTTCATAAGAAACAGTTGTACAGTTTCAGCATCCCCATCATCTGTGCCCTGCGTGTATCACCTCCTAGGAATCTCTAGTTTAGTTCCACACTGTTTTACATTTTTAGCTGCACCCTGTTGAACAAAACTCTTTCAGCTAATTATCAAACCTAATTATCATTGTAATCATCAAGTTTTTTTTTTCCTTTCTTTTTTAGCTGACAGAGTGGTAGAAGATGTGGATAAAATCTGACAATGTAGCTGTCTAGGACTGCAGCTGGAGAACTTTACTGTAGTTAATTATGTACTTAGGAATAAACACAATATTAATTTGAAAGACTCAAGCTGGAGACAGTTTTTCATACCGGCTCGAGCGCTCGGATACTGTGCTGTGTAGAACAGGATGCCTTCCAGTGAAATCGTCTTGAACTGCAGTAGAAGGTGTGTTCTGTGTCTCATGTGTACGGGGGGAAAAGCCATCCAGGAGGTCTGGTTAGCTTCAAAAAATGGGTCGCTGATGGACAGAGCTTTAGGAAAGATAGTAATAATGAGACTTTAACAATATATAGGACATTCTGCTATAAACATTTTGCTTTTTTTTTTTTTTAGTGAAAATGCTTAAAATATATACAGTCCCCTTCAAAAGTATCTGAACAGCAAGCATTGAAAACAATTGAGTTTGAGATCATATGAATATGAGATGATAAATAAGAATTCATAATATTTATTAATATAATATTCCTAATATTAAATCGGGATGTGTAAAACAACTAAGAGCATAGTGTTTGTCTTGCCTTAGTGTGCCCTGATTGTTTAAACAATTAATATCTCTGAATGTCACTTCACTCTTGGTTTGAATTCTGGGTTTTCGCTTGCGAAGACAGTATTTGTTGTTAAACAGGACAAAACAGCGTGAACGCCAGAGAGCTGTCTGAGAGAAAAGCAAGCCATTTCGACGCTGAGAAAAGAGGAAAAATCGATCAGAGCCATCGCACAAGCAATGGACATGGCCAGTACTATATAAAATGTTCTGAAAAAGAAAAGAAAAAAAAAACACGGGTGTACTAACAACCAGACATCGAACAGGTCAGAGAAGGAAAATAACAGCAGTTAATGACAAACATTTTGAGAGCCGTGAAGAAAACCCCCTAGAACACCAGACAGTAGCATCATCAACAACCTCCACATGGCAGGGGTGAAGATCACAATCCATTGCTCGAAGAAAACTTTCAGAGACCAGAACACAAAAGATGCAAACCATTAGTAGATGCAGCAAGAATCCAAAGGCCAGATTGGAATTCAGAAAGAAATAACGTACAGAAAGTGCTAGAACCGACAGTATCCTCTACCAAAGTGATGGAAAGCCTAAAGTGTGGATAAAGAACGGACCTGCTTAAGATCCAAAACATATAAGGTCAAACATGGTGGAGTGTCATGGCTTGTAACTCATGGTACACTGTAGCAGCAGAATTTACAGAAAAATGCATCCATGTTTTCAGGAGAAACTTTATCATGCTGTAAGCCAATGAAACAATACATACTACTAACTCAACAGAGGACTTTAGACCAGGGTTTAGACTGGCCAAGTCAATCACCAGACCATAACCCTTTTGAAAAGCATTTCACATCCTGAAGAGGAGAAACCCCCAAAACAAACAACAACTAAAAGTATCTGTGATAAAATCTGGAAAAGCATCACCAAAAAGAATGAAACCAAATATTACAGCAAATGTCTGCCACCATGCCATGTTCTAAGTTGTTTAACACACCTAGGTGTAAATATCAGGAAATGAACATCTATCATCTTGTTCATCTTTAACCCCCAAACTAAATATTTTTAGGGTAAACAAAAGAAATGGCCTTGACTGTCCAGTACATTTAGATGGGACTGTCTATGAATTCTAATGATTTTTATTTTATAATATGTGAAATATAAATAAAATGGCTGGTCACCCTTAGCTGGTAAAAGTAAAAGATTGCACTGTCAATTGAAATTGCATGTGACTAAACAGATCTATGTATTCCAAGCATTTATTACTAACGTAATGTTTTACACTTGACTAATATCATAATATTAAAAAACAACAACAACAACAACAACAGTTCTGTGTGATTGAGTTACTGTTCACAGATCTACGGTCCCCATATCCACACTTAACCCTGGCCTTTGTGTGTGTTGAGTTTCACATGTTCTCCACATCCTCACATTTCCCCTCACCTCCTAAAAATGGTGATAGATGGATTGCCCCTCGGTGTGAATGAGTGTATGAACATGTCCTTCTCATGTGCTCTTTGATGAACCCGTGTCCCCTCACACCCAGTGTTCCTGGGACAGGCTCTGGACTTTACTGTGACATTTGTGTATCTGTCTCAGGACTTTCTATTAGCTTTGAAACTAAACCAACTAAAGCACAAATCTTGACAAATTAAAGGGATATTCGATTGGATACTTGTTAGAGAAATCACCTCCTTTGACATTTAGCCTGCATTACTGCTTTTGCATAGACCCAAAGCTTTTCAATGAAGTCTCATAATTGCTGTTCTCTGTAGTGACTGGGAGGAACACTAATTTCACAGTAATTAACAATTATAACAAAGATTCATTCCCCAATGTACTTCAGCAGCTAACCTTCCTGGCAGAACTGTCCGCCGGTGCCCAGGGAACACTGACAGCTGTAGCCTTCAGGAAGCGGAACACATGTAGAACCACGGGCACATGAGGGAGGCGGGATGTGTTCCAAATCACAGAAGGACACTCTCTCAGAGCAGAGAGCACCTTTCCATCCAAACCCACACTGGCAGCTGAAGTGTCAGGAGAATAAATTAAAAAAGGGTTTGGAAAGCCAAGTTTTCACATATTAAAGTTATTAAATAGTAACTTAACATCTACAAAAAAAACACAAGAGTCAACTGACGGAATCAGACATGCACAGATTCCCAAGCAATACATAATCTGTACAAAATTTGTAGTGGTGAAACAAACAGTCTAATCAATATATGTTCTTAATATCGATACAGCCTCTTAAACTCATGCATAAGTAAATCAGCTGTTATGTTTTTAACATCTTGGAGAAACTGCCAGTTTTTTTAAACAGATTTTGGCTGTCTCTTCTCCTAGACAGCCTCAATTATGTTGAGATCAGGGCCCTGCGGAGGCCATACCATCTGCTGCAGAACTTGTGCAGAACTTGTTCTTTAGAGAAAATGAATGTTTGGAAATCTTTCCTACTGATACATTTAACATAAAGTGAATATTAAAAAGATGCAGCTAGTTAGTGCAGCTGAAGACTTATGCTCAGCACCCAACATTCAGTCCATCACTAACATGACAGCCAGATAATACCAAACCATATGATTTGTATATATGATAAATGAAGTCTTACTACACAGAGGATCCAGAGTCGACACACGTGCCTCCATTGTGACAAGAAAGCAGACTACATGGAGAGACCCCACACTGACCCACACTGCGGGAAGATACAGGCTGAATTTCTGGCCTGTCCAGTGTGTGGAACTTCCTGTCACGTCTGGTCCGGAATTGCACATCGAAAATGCAACCTTTGCATACAAAAACACATTATGCATCAATATATTTGATTTTTCTATATTTACGCATGTATAAAATAGAGAGGAGAAGAAAAATTTCCTAGGAAATATATTCATGTCGATTTTTTCACCCAGTAAAACAAAGCTAAAGTTTTACACACTGTACTTATTCAATTATCACCAGCTATTCTTACCCCGGTGGACAGCATCTACACAAGGAAAAAAGTGACATGAACTTGTGATTCAGATACGTGACTCATTCATATATGTGAGTCACTTCTCTCCTGTAGATAAACAGATTATAATTGCTTCGTTTCATGTAGGCTTTGATTGTACCCGAAAATGTATGCATTGGCTTACGGTTACCAAACAGTATCTCAGCCTGAGAACATACTGTGATCATTAAAGTAGCAATTTGAAGATGCAGCAAATTCAGCATTCTGGGTCACCAGCTGTTGAAGCCCACAAATCTAGCTAATCAGCTATTATTCACAGTGCACCTTATGTTAAGCTCCAACGCTGGCATACAGAGACTCTCCTCTCCTGAGAGATATAACTGAACACAAACTACCTTTCATACTGAACAAAATAGCATTTATGCTAATCAGAGGTTGGTGAAATGTAAAATGGATGCAAAAATGTAGTGTGGCCTTCGACATGCTCAAGTCTCTTATCTTTATATTCTTATACAGAGCAGAAAAACCAAATGAAGCATCATTTATCATCAAGGGCTAAACTAATTAGCGTTATTTAGCAAAAGTTATTTGCTTGTTTGTTTGTTGTGAAGTCTATGTAAATAATAGCTGACGTCAGGTAAATGAAAAAAAAATACCCCAGCAGTATATTCATGACAATGTATTCAGGACAATAATATGAAACTTGTACCATGCAGGAACTTAACCTTATATCCAGAGCGACTGGATCAGTTTATTGAAAATCCCTGTGTGACAATTCTGTTTCACTTTTCCCTTATAACTACTAACTGAACTTTTCCCTTATAACTACTAACTGAACTTTTCCCTTATAACTACTAACTGAACTTTTCCCTTATAACTACTAACTGAACTTTTCCCTTATAACTACTAACTGAACTTTTCCCTTATAACTACTAACTGAACTTTTCCCTTATAACTACTAACTGAACTTTTCCCTTATAACTACTAACTGAACTTTTCCCTTATAACTACTAACTGAATGCCACCGTATTCATACGTAGACACACACACCAAGGTCACCACAGTTATGGTGTCTGACATATGTTATTTATATACCTTTTTCCTTTTCGCCATTATTGAACAATGTTCATAGCTATAAGTCATCCACGACTAATGATACACTCCTCTTGGTCCTTTCTACTTTAGTGAGTCTATCTATCTATCTATCTATCTATCTATCTATCTATCTATCTATCTATCTATCTATCTATCTATCTATCTATCTATCTATCTATCTATCTATCTGTGTGTCTGTGTGTCTGTGTGTCTATCTATCTATCTATCTATCTATCTATCTATCTATCTATCTATCTATCTATCTATCTATCTATCTATCTATCTATCTATCTATCTATCTATGTGTCTGTCTGTCTCTTTGTCAGGGCTGTCCATTCAAATATCTATCTATCTATCTATCTATCTATCTATCTATCTATCTATCTATCTATCTATCTATCTATCTATCTATCTATCTATCTATCTATCTATCTATCTATGTGTCTGTCTGTCTCTTTGTCAGGTCTGTCCATTCAAATATCTATCTATCTATCTATCTATCTATCTATCTATCTATCTATCTATCTATCTATCTATCTATCTATCTATCTATCTATCTATCTATCTATCTATCTATCTATCTATCTATCTATCTACTATTTTATATACTGCACTGGCAAAAAAAGGTAAATGTTTTTAATGTCTGATCCCACTATTTTGTTATTTTGATTTGTCAAATTATAAAAGAATTTCTTCTGTGAAGCAAATGAGGTTTAAAGGACCAAGTGTAGTTTATTATTTTATTTAAGATGGTGTCCAGTCAGGTCTTTCTGATGTATTTAGTTTTGACCACAAATAACATTCCATAGTTTTTCTAAATGTATTCGCAAAACCCAAAAGGAGAAATTCAGGATGGAGTTCTTAGGTCACAAAGTGTCAGACAGCAGTACTGGACCTAAAACTTAATCTGATATCATGTAAGAAAATTAAACAGAAAACTTTACCCCATGTGTAACTACACCAACTACAGTCTGAGGCCACTGAATTAATAATCCCTGTGTTTGAGAAATTCAGAAAATGCTGCTTTCATTTCTGAATATTCATTACCAACTTGCATTTTTGTAGGAAAACAGTAAATACTCACACTTGACAGGAGGCAGATGGTTTAAATTGGTGATTTTTTTGTGTTAGAGTTAGAGGAAGGAAGAGAGAACAAGACCTCTATGCACACAAACACTGTCCTTCACTGAAACATCCACTGCATCGGAGTGTGCAGCAGTGAAAATCATTACAAACGAGCTTTTAGTTCTTCATTTGATCAATCTATTAATAGATGTCTGTGTGTCAGACCTTTGACTGGTAATTATATGTGCTGATTCCTTTCATGTAACAGACACACACACACCTCACACATCACTGCCCGAAGATATTGATGGCACTTTATTAGTGTTGCATTGTGTTTGTTGACACTTCCTAGGGGACCATAGCTCACTTACAACTGCCCACGGAGTGCATTAGCTGCAAATTTACCTCTAGCTATTCCAATTAGAGGCCGGTTAAGACAGAAGGATTTATATTACGGGATTGCCTGGAGATGGCAGTTGACTTTTTGAGATTTGTTATCTGCAATGTGCCTGCATGCACAGGAAATATATTAAGCTGCCAAGTTAGCTAGCAGACCTAAATAGGTGACAAGCATTTTATTGAAATGCAGGCAACCGGTGAATCAAAGTCATTTTAATATGATGACACACTCTGCACTTTAGTGTTTCACACTAAATAATAAACGATTGCTAGAACTGAGAAAAAAAGGACAGAGCTCTATAACCATTTATCATTTGGAAAGAACAAATCTAACCCATCTAATTTTTTAATCCTCCTTATAAATGTGCCCACTGGCCACTTTACTAGGAACACCAGTACACCTGCTTATTTATGCTGTTATTCAATCAGCCAATCAAGTGGCAGAAGAATAATGCATAAAATTATGAACCTACTGGTCCAGGCCAGGTGATATTTTTTATCCATCATTACTTGGCCAGATTCCCTGAACCTGCTTCAGATTCCTGTTCTTGGGTGACAGAAGTGGAACCTGATGTAATCTGCTGCTGTTGTGGTCCATCTATCGAAAAGTTCTGTGTGCTGTGCATTCTGAGATGCTTTTCTGCTCACCAGAGCAGTAACGAGTGCTTATTCGAGTTTCTATTGCTTTCCTGTCAGCTCTAACTGGTCTGGGCAATTCTCCTCTGAACACTCTTATTAACAAAGCATGCCAGCCTGCATAAGTGCTGCTCACTAGAGGTTTTTTTCTCTCTCCAACATTCAAGATTTCAGTGTAAACTCTGGAGACTGTTGTCTGTAAAAAAAAAAAAAGTTTTAGTTTCTAAAATACCAAGAAGTGTACTACAGTCAAAGTAGAGATCTAAGATCAAGTTACTTTAGACATTATCTCTTAACCTGTCCTGTATCTGCATGATTTTATGCACTGAGCTGCTGACAGAGGATTGGCTGAATGAATGCGCAGGTATACAGGTGTTCCTATTGAGGTGGCTGTTAAGTGTTCATTTTACCATTTAAGACCAACTAAAATTTTTAACACAGCTGACATTCAGTCTGCTTTGCAATCACACCTAATATATTAAAGTATTTCTACTCATCAGCACCCCTCTTAAAACCTTATTTCACCTCAATCCTTTTTAAAACCATGGAAAAGAATAGGTAAATCCCCTGTGAATTTACATAGGGCTCTATTCCATTCAGTCAATTACGGAGCCTAACTGGAATGCAAAACCGCTTGCTTTATAATCAGTAACAAAATTCCTATGCAGATTTTTGCAAATTGAATTCGCCCCCTGAGCTGCATCATGAAACTGAAATGAGGTTCATTACAAGCCTGTAACATTCAATAGTATTAAATGCCTTTAAGAGTTACTCTATGCTGTGCTTGCTCAGATTCAATAAACAAAGAGACACTGGAACATCAATTAGTTTAATTAAGATGAAGTTGTATAGCCAATTATCTTACCTTGAAAGCTATTATTGAATCGGGCGCCTAAAGGCAGCATCTCAGGGATATGTTCGCCGAAGCCGCCCACGTAGAGTGGACTAAAGGTGGTCAAAGCTTCCAGAATACCGGGACTCGACCCCGTCTTGTTCCTTTGCCCATCAACCTAAGTAGACACCGCTAAAAGGTTATCTGGCACTGAAATGTATATTTTACTGTTGGGTCAATAGCATGCTCTCAAACTGTTCTGTTTAATACCTAATGGATGTGCCATTGACCCAGGTCATACAGTATCTCTGATTTTGTAGAATACATCTGCAGAATTCTGGATAAAATGTTCTGCTCCATATAACTAGCAGTAAAAATCTGGGCTATACATAATGTCTTCAAACAATGTAATGTTTAGCTGAACCAACTTACTAAGGGAAAATAAAAAAGGAATATTAAAAATGATATGTTTGGAGTCAGTTGTTCTTGCCAGTATAAAATAGCTGGTGTCTATCTATGTAATAAGTGTATCACTAATGATAAAAAATAAATAAAATCATAAACACTGTTGCACTCCATGTCCATGGATAATATGGCTGTTTCAATACCACAATGAGCCATAATTGTTGGAACATGTGCCTAAACATGTACATTGCTTGTAATTGAGTAAAATGAAAGAGCACCTTCATCCATCCTTTCCTTAGATATCGTCCAAAGTGCACAGTGTGTATTCTGACCCTCGGGTTTAAGGGGTCACTGACGATGGTAGCCAGCCCGGAACCGAGGTTGAACCTATGGATGATTCGTCTGTTTCTCACCCCCAAGGCAAAGAAGTCATCTCCAGTCATCTCTTTTGGACAGATATACAATCAGATATAGAGTCAGTAAGTTTTGTGCAGAACTCATACATGCCAATTATCAGATGAATGGATGCTTTCTTATCCTCTTTCTCTCTCTCTCTCTCTCTCTCTCTCTCTAGATTTCTGTCCTCTGCTGTACCATGCCATTCCCCTGACAATTGCTTCATTATTCATACAGCTGTCTTATTCTGCTTTTCCCCTGATGCATCACCCTAAACTGTAATACCGAGAAAGCGGTGCCAAAGTACGGAAGATTCACGACCCCCTCGCGTTCCTCTTCGCCTGTCTGCCTTTTGATTAAATGGCCCGCCACTGGTGACGTGTCACTCAGCAGCCGGTGTGGCTGACCTCAGGAAAAATTGGGAACGGTGTGACACTTGCTGGAGGAGACCGACGTCATTTCTCCGTAACCGAACTGGTCTAATTAGAGACTAGACGAGAAGAGTTTCTATCATTGTTACTCACTGAGTAGACCTGAATGGATTGTACTCATTCTGAAGAGGGATGATATCTGATATCTTAATATAAAACTTGTTTGGAAAAAAAAAAAGACCTCGAAACGCATACGCAATTCCCACATGCATTACGTACATGACAGAAATAATTTCTAAACATGAGCGGATATTAATTTCCCATGTGTGTTCTTGTATGTGCTACAACCTCTCTCACCTTGTCCTTTCTGTCCAGAGAAGAGAATAAGGTTATTCTTCATGGCGGTGCTGTTATTGGAAAATGTCAGTTTCAGCCGGAACTCATAGAAGTAGCTCATGCTGGAAATAGGTGGGTACGCCATGTAGGACGAGTATCCAAACTCATCAAGTCCACTAAATCTGGGTCGAGTAATTTTGATGGCTGTGGTGAGAATAAAAACAAGTGGAACCCTTTTTTTAAAGAAAAAATCAGTGATAAACTCTAGTTTATTAGTAGCTAATGTAAACTCTATCTAATTCTCTAAGATAGTATGAAAGACATGTAAATGACTTAAATAAGAGCTTCGCCCGTATATTGCAGCCTCTGGAAGAGCCACCAGATGATGCTCTTGATCCACACACTGCATGTTTAAGCATGCACTTGGCTTTTTATCCAACGCCACAGAGGAATGGCTGTTGGTTACCGATTGCTATGCTCGTCTCTTTTACATTTCTGTTCTTCTCTTTTACAGTTGGCATGTTAGGAAAATGCCACAAGCAGATGTTTCACAACTTCTTTTTGAAAGGTGGGGGGGTGACATGAATAAGACATGAATGTAGCATAACCCCGGCTTCTTTAAATAATCTGTCAAAACATTGCTCAAGAAATGCTCCATTTCATATCCTAAGCAAGCTGTCAAGTGATTTCATTTATGTCTGTACACACAGCATTGTGTTGTATTTGTGTCTTTAGGTTATCTGCATTTGACTGCAATTCTCCCATCAGCGAGTGTTTTCTTTCCATCCAGTCCCCCTCCCCTAACGCTTTACACGCATGAGACTCTGCCTAAACAGTCACTGCATGCAGCATTCTGTTTTCCTTTCTGAATTATTTATGCTTTTGGAAATTGCACCGATAGAAGCTCATTGCTTTATATTTGCACAGCAACTAATGATTGCCCAGGACACTATCAAGAGGAGGAGTGGATGAGATGACGTTTAAAAAAAAAAAAAAAATCCTTGGTGTGTGTGTGTGTGTGTGTTGTGTGCTGCTCCCCCTCTGGCTCACACACATCTGCTCATTTGTGCTTTCTTCTGCTCAAACAAGTCCTTAATGAGTCCATGTGTTAAATGACTTCAGGTGAAAATCAAGTCCTGTGCCAGCTTCAAAATGGGCAGAAATGTGCTGAAGGACATTCAAGATTCGACATTTGCAAAGCCAAAATAAGAGGGGGAAAAAAAAGCATCCCTTAAGAAACTCACTAGCCATCCACAAAAACACCTAGCTATTTTATATGTAAAAACGTGTCAAGACGAAGTCAAAACTGTCATGAGGTTTCAGTGTTTCTTCCTTTCAGTAACTAAAAGGAATCTGGCCTTCAAAGGGAAATCTCTCAAGTACTGAACAAGAACAGTGTCATAATTATAGTGTGATTTATAGCAAATTAAGCAGTTGGGAAAAGCTCTGGCTGGTTCATGCACTATAAGTAATTAGCATCAGTTCTTTTATGTATCAGACTGATGGAGGAAACTCGGCGCATAAATTAACAAGGCTGTAAGACTGACAGTTGCTACAGATGTAACCGGCGTTATATATAAGATTTCAGACACATTTCAGTTTATGCTTGTTTATGAATATGAATATGTCAAACCTACAAAGCATACCTATCTCGTGTGCTGTAGCAAAATGGATTTTTCCGACTGTCAAAAATCAATTTTAGCCAAAATGTTTTGGGAGATTAATGCTTAATCTTCTGCTCAGGGTTGCAGATGAAAGCTGCAGTAGTAAAAGTAGACAAAAAATGATTCTGTTTCGTTCTTTAAGTGAAAGTTAACTACGTTAACTATTCGTATATAAGGGAAAGGTATAGTTAGCCGGTTTAGCTAAATGCTGTTGTTGCTGTATCCTAGCAACATAGTTAGCTATCTAGTTAGCTGAGATGCTTTACCTTTAAGCTCTAGAAGCATATGTATTTAGCATTGATATCACATCAGATGCCACTTTTGAAGTAGAATATAGATATTCTCTATGATATATACAATATCATTACGGGTTTTGGCTGACGTAATTTACAATCTGTCTTGTCACTGTCTCAGACATTGCTGCAGTGTAGAGTTTCAGCATTAAACTGCTTTAATTCTGACATTTTGTTTTGCACGTTATATCTTTTAATTGGTCTTACTGGTGTTATTTATTGCTCTTTTAACAGAGATCAGAAATAAATGTAGCAAAGCTGAACATCTTATTTAAAAAAAAAAAATATGCATGGATTAAATTATGCTAAAAATGTACTGTTACAGTGAAGCATGTACTCGATAGTTGATAGAGCAGGTTAGTTTACTCCTTGTAGTGTATCTGACCTGAACTGATTTTTTATTTTATTTTTTTTAGATTGTCTCACATCTCTAATTTAATATAATACCAAGTAGAAGCTTTGTGATTTTTTTTGTTTTTGCCTTATGTAAGGGTTTTTATCATGTCGGCAAAAATGCACAGAAAAATAAACCAAATCCTGCAGCTCTACAGCAGCAGTGCATATGATCACCCCACACTACACTGCCACAGGCACAGTTATGTTTCTCTTCATAAGGATGCTGGTAACAAGTGAAAGTGACTGGGCCGATGAGGAAGTAAGAGCCTATTAAAATTCTGCTCATGCTCTGCGGGCGACACACCGCCAGTTTATTCCAGCTCCCTGCAAAAAAAAAGAAGAAGAAGAAAAAAGGTGGTCTCTATGCCAGTTCTGCCACATTTGTCCTGCTTTTAGAAAGAATCCTTATAGACTTATTTATTTATTTTTTTTTTACATACCAGCAGTGTTTCTTCAGTGTGGGAAAATGTGCTGCAGCCTACGCAGTGTTTAGACGAAACAGATGTGCATTTTCTTAGGACATCTTTCTCAACATGATTACCTCATGAGCCAAGCAGCATCAGGGGCTATACTTAGCTCAGTTTCATTAAAAACTCATCATTAAATCTGTTGTAATATCTTTTTAAATATGCAAAAAAAAAAGCCCAACACCTTATCTAATAATGTTTTGGATGCCAAAAAAAACACAAATGGGCCATTATGTTTGTGATTGAGCTGCTTTTTTTAGCCTGACCTAAGGACAACCTGGACAGATGTCACATGATTGCAGAAAGCGTCCAGCCAGCAAAGCTTTGGGCAAATGGAACTGTTCTTGGCACATGCTCTTGGATTAACTGACTTTTTAATGTGAAAGGGAGATTTCCTGCCAGCGAATCTCTGGGTTTTGGGATTTGTTTAACCTACAAACATGACTTATCCCAGCTAGCAAGCTGTAGACCTTTAAACTGGATGGACAAGTTTATTAAAAGGTCTTCTGGACAGAGGAGATATGAGTCCAGACGATATGGAGCAATAATGATAGCGGCAAAGATGACCTTTATGGCTAGCCATCATAATGTTAACTAGTAGCGCCCTCCAAAATACTACAGTCAACCATTATTAGTGCAGCTCAATCAATGATGACATTATCTTTATGACTTGTTAAAATAATCATGATGGACTCAATTTCATATATTTCTAGCTGATGATCTTATTCAGAGTGACTTACATTTGATACAACTGAGCAATTGAGGGCTAAGGGCCTTACACAGGGGTCCAGCAGTGGCAGCTTGGTGAACCTGGGATTTGAACTCACAACCTTCCAATATAATTCCAGATATTCACAAATGGCAGAAATGGGCAGAATTTTGAGATTTAACATATAATATTCAGTGCCTTTTTGTTCTTATCCCATCTATGTTCACATTTGTTCTTAAATTCTTTCCTGTATTTATGTTCCACTACTGATGTTAATCATGCCAATAAAGCGCTGAAATTTAAAAAAAAGCTCTTCAAATGTTCTAGCAAAAACATATTAATGATCGCTGCATGTTTTCATAACTGGTCATTGCTGATTTCTCAAATCCAGTCGGTCAGAAGGTGTTGATTAATTCTCTCTAACAGCATGGCTCTGACAGTAATTCTAGCTGTAATTCAAATTATGGTTAATATTAATGTGCTTGTTCTAATATGTTATAGTCTCTATAGTAACAGCTCATTCACAGGGAATTGCATGACAGACTCCCCATATAATCTAATAATGGACAGATTAAAAAACGTGCTGTTAAATTAAACAAAGAAAAGGAAGGAAAAAAAAAAGTCAACTTCATGATCCGGTGATGCTTTCTGTAATGAGACACTTATTTAATAATACAGTAACCTTTTTTCAATGAGAGACAAGACAAAGGATTTCCAGTGTCTTGGCAACGTGATGATATTTTTTTTTGTTTCATTAAATTATTTTTTATTAAAAAAACAAAAACTGTTATATAGCTATAACTGCCTGTAGCTATAACGCTATAGGAACTAACATATATTGCAAATATCTAATACCATTAAATGGTTTTGTATCATAATGGTAACTATAAATGGTTGAAAAACATGATCAGACTTTCATTAACATAAAACTTTAATATTTGTCAAATAGCTTTAAATAAAACACTTCAGGATGAAATATGAAAGTCGGCATCACATCCTTAAACCGAGACAAAATACTGGTGTCAAATCACGGAAAGTGTCTTTTGTTTTGTATTTGATCACAAGTTCATTTAAAAAGGCTAATTATAATCTCTGTGACCCCTTGTCAAGGATGAAAGTGGCACTGAGGGAATGTGAACTTGATGCAACAAAGACTGTTGTGGTTTCAGACAATGGCCTATAAACCTTTTCTTTGGTCAAGCTCGCTCGTTTATCCCCAAAGTCTTTGTTAGCTTAGCTTACTCAATTAGCACTATGGACTTTTGCGGATCAGTAAAAACAGGCAAAGATAAAAGAATGAGAACGATAGAGAGAGGAACTGTGAGAAAAATTAAAAATAAAATGGAATATAAAATAATGTAAAACAGATGTTATTATTATTATTATTATTATTATTATTATTATTATTCATTTGTTAGTGCAATTGATTCTTGGCCAAATAAATGGTAAAAACAAACAAAAAAACAAGGAAAACCCAGATATCTATTGAAACACTAAAAAATGATCAAAAGCAGAAGTATCTTCCAGAATGTCTCAGGATGGATTCTCTAAACCAATAACAAACAAGTACAAAACAAAGGAATCTTGAGGACCAATGAGAGCTACAGCAGCCTCTGCTACTGATCGATATAGACTTTGATGTTAAGTGATGGTACCGGGTTTTAAATTGAAATGTCACCCACACTCCGTGTAACACAAGAAGATTACTGCACTCCAGCTGGCATAGGCATTACGCTGTCTAATGGAGAGAGGTGTCTGGCATGGTGGCTAGGTGAGCTGTGCCAAAGTGTCTTTTAAATCTTGCTACCCAATTAAGTTATAGCAAAATAAGAGCTTTTACATCTTGCAAGAGAGATCTAATGGATGGAGAGAGCCTGTACTATATTGTCCTATCAATGTGTATAGTATTATGTGCTGTGAGGTCTACTCTTATTTCAGGAAGAATTCAGCCACTCTGAGTTAAAAGTTTAAATATGGACCTGGATGTATCTTTTATAAAAAAAAAAATACACTTTTAATTGCTAGCTTGATTGCTGAAAGAACAAAAAAAGGGAATTGAGAACATATAAGACAAGAATATCTGTGTTATCGTAATAGGAAATTGACGCTAGCCGGTAACTGTGGGCAGATTTACAAGGTACAAGCAAATTCGTAATGAGAATTTCTCAACTATCCCTGTTTAATTTGTTCACTTCATTCTGATTTACAAAAATTAAATCTACCTGGAAGGGTGGCACAGTGGTGCAGCAGGTATTGTTGCTCACAAAAACAATTTCCCCAGTTTGATCCCGAGCTCAGGTTACTGTCTGTGTGGTGTTTCTGTTCTTGTTCTCCCCAGGTCCTCATGGGATTCGTACAGGTTCTACATTTTCCTTCCAGCTCCCAGAAACATGGCAGTAGGTAGGACTCATAGATAGTGAGAGAATTTGAGCGTATTTACTATATATTGCGTGTATTTGCTACTCGACAATGGACTGGCTTCCCTCTCCAGGTTGAGATTCCTGCCAGTTCTGGTGGGATGTACTCCAAATCCACCATAACTCTGACATGGATAAAGCAGTTACAAAAATGAATGAATGAGCCTCACAGTGGTTTTTGGAAGATTTTGGAAGATGGGGATAGCAGCGAGTGTTATTATATATTTGTTTGCCTGAGATAAAAATATACTTTGAACAAGAAAATCTACTTTAGATATTTGACCTTGGTGTGGCCTTGACCCTGTCTGGATCAATTCCTGAACTAATCTGCTCGTTGCAAGGTTATAATTTCATATAAATCCTACAAATGGTTAACCACCCCTTCCTGAGACATTGAGAATTAGGTCATCTTGATCAGTGCTTGAATGGATAGATGCATTAACCTACAGTAAAAATCTAATCTTTACTGAAAATAAGTGTATAAATTTGGATCAATTCCAAAATCTGATTCATGAAAATGCTGATTGCAATGATAAATATGAATACCAACTACTGGCCAAAGAGGATCTTGTATGGACAACCTGAAAACAGAGTTCCTCCACCGTCTAATGACAGAGTTACATACAAACTGGGGTTATCCTCAGATTCAAACACTACAACAGCACATTCAGGACTTACCTTTGTCACACAGGAGGCCTTGCCTTCCATGTGGACACAGACACACTGCCTCCAACGGGCTCTTGGGAACGCAGGTGGCGCCGTGGGCACATGGGTTGCGTTCACAGGCACTGAACTGACACAGCTTGCCTGAGTAGAGCAGGGGACACACACAGACCCAGGTCTCTGCATCACTGCACACACAGAGACCAAAAAAAGAAGGAAACGGAAAGAGATCATTAGGACCCAAACGAAATGTTCTCTCTTGCTGCATCATTAATTTAGCTCAGTGTAGCTTGTGTAGAAAATACAGAAAAGTAGGGGGGAGTGCAATAGATAGAAGGAGGACAGAGAGAGGGAGAGAGAGAGAGAAACAGCATGAAGAGGCAGGGAGAATACAAAAACCACCACAATGTGCAACGTCATGGTTCTGCTTTGCAATCAATAGAAGAGACTGATGTGTACTTCGATAATCCCGTCAGCTCTCATTGAATTTGCTACCATACATCTGGCCAGAGATTTAGGCGGCTAGATTGATTGTGCACCGTAAGACAAATTAAATAGAACAGATTTAAAATAACCAGCACAGTCCCAAAGGCTCATCTCATATAAAACACAAAATATTATAGTATATAGGGTTGATCCAGATCCCTTTCCCTGTTACTGAGTGACCGGAAGACCAGCAGTGGTCTGATTTTACTCTCCGGCTCTGTGTGGTTCTTTTAATGTACATGTCTTGTACTGTACATGTCTGAGCAAGAAGTGGAAGGTGGACCAACAAGATAAGCAATATAAGTCCAAGATGCTGCTCCAAGACGATATTTGATACAAGGAAGCATTTGAGGATTTTTAAATCTATAAATTAATAATGTGTGTGGAGCTGCTCTGTAGCAGGGTACATTTTCCCACTCCAGAGCTGAATTCAAGAAATAAAATATTTATATTCTCTTAGATTTTTTTTTTCAAATCCAAAAAATGTAAGTGATTGCTTTAACATGAAATAATAAACAAGGATGCCTGGATTAGATGCTATATTACTGGTGTGGATAACAAGCTGAATAATGAGGCACCTGCTCAACTGTAAAAAACGTTTAACCTCTCAACCTGGTCTGAATTTTGTCCAGGAAAGTATTCAGCTAAACTCATTTGCATCTAAGCATTCACACCAAATTACCATAGCCCATGAAAACATCCTTCACACACACCGATTCACAGCGATCCTGCCTCTCACGGCAGCCGAGATAGTCGATAATTTTCCCTCGCTGTCGGTAACTCATTGGGTGACCTGGTTCATGACAGTTTCTACACAGGAGCTCTTTAGGATATTCCCAGGGAAGGTCTGTGCACAGTTTGTCACTGCCGTTTGGAACAGTGGGGGGTAATGCCACAGCAGACTGTGAGATTAGTGCCCTGCATTATGTGCAACATGCAAACACATCTGTCACTCTGAGTGATTGCCCTACAGCACACACCTAGCTCAAACTGATGTAGATAGAAGGGTAGGAAATTTCAGGTGTCTGCTGCTAAATGACCTACTGAACAAAGGCAAATGTTTTTTATAGACGATGAAGTGCAAAATAAAATATTCTGGGTTTGTGGTACATTTGTTTACATTATTTGCGTTCAGAAACTAATAGAATTACATAGGCAGAAAACATTAGAATAGTTAAATTTGGTATTCGTTGTCTTCTGTAAATGAAAAAGTTCATGTAAATGAAAAGAACATGGTCAAGTTCCATATTGGATTTGAGGAAAATATGTAAAGTATATAAGACATCCGATTTTGAGTCTTTTCTTCATGTGACTTCGTTACCACTAACAGCATTACATACAATATATTGCCAAAAGTATTCGCTCACCTGCCTTGACTCGCATATGAACTTAAGTGACATCCCATTCCTAATCCATAGGGTTCAATATGACGTCGGTCCACCCTTTGCAGCTATAACAGCTTCAACTCTTCTGGGAAGGCTGTCCACAAGGTTTAGGAGTGTGTTTATGGGAATTTTTGACCATTCCAGAAGCGCATTTGTGAGGTCACACACTGATGTTGGACGAGAAGGCCTGGCTCTCAGTCTCCGCTCTAATTCATCCCAAAGGTGTTCTATCGGGTTGAGGTCAGGACTCTGTGCAGGCCAGTCAAGTTCATCCACACCTGACTCTGTCATCCATGTCTTTATGGACCTTGCTTTGTGCACTGGTGCACAGTCATGTTGGAAGAGGAAGGGGCCAGCTCCAAACTGTTCCCACAAAGTTGGGAGCATGGAATTGTCCAAAATGTCTTGGTATGCTGAAGCATTCAGAGTTCCTTTCACTGGAACTAAGGGGCCAAGCCCAGCTCCTGAAAAACAACCCCACACCATAATCCCCCCTCCACCAAACTTTACACTTGGCACAATGCAGTCAGACAAGTACCGTTCTCCTGGCAACCGCCAAACCCAGACTCGTCCATCAGATTGCCAGATGGAGAAGCGCGATTCGTCACTCCAGAGAACGCGTCTCCACTGCTCTAGAGTCCAGTGGCGGCGTGCTTTACACCACTGCATCCGACGCTTTGCATTGCACTTGGTGATGTATGGCTTGGATGCAGCTGCTCGGCCATGGAAACCCATTCCATGAAGCTCTCTGCGCACTGTTCTTGAGCTAATCTGAAGGCCACATGAAGTTTGGAGGTTTGTTGCGACTGACTCTGCAGAAAGTTGGCGACCTCTTCGCACTATGCGCCTCAGCATCCGCTGACCCCGCTCCGTCAGTTTACGTGGCCTACCACTTCGTGGCTGAGTTGCTGTCGTTCCCAAACACTTCCACGTTCTTATAATACAGCTGACAGTTGACTGTAGAATATTTAGGAGCGAGGAAATTTCACGACTGGATTTGTTGCACAGGTGGCATCCTATCACAGTTCCACGCTGGAATTCACTGAGCTCCTGAGAGCGACCCATTCTTTCACAAATGTTTGTAAAAACAGTCTGCATGCCTAGGTGCTTGATTTTATACACCTGTGGCCATGGAAGTGATTGGAACACCTGATTCTGATTATTTGGATGGGTGAGCGAATACTTTTGGCAATATAGTGTATGAATGTACACTTTTACATACACCATATGACAAAAAAGTCATTATACATATATGCGCTTTTTGAATATCCTGTTCCAGATTTAGAACCTATTTGTTGTTATAATAATCTCTATTCTCCCTGGAAGGATTTCCACTAGATTTTGGAACATAGCTGTAAGGATTCACCAATGGTTTTGGCCATTCAGCCTCAAGAGCATCAAGTAAAATGATGATGAAACCTGGGGTGTTACATTCATCATTCAAAGGGGTTGAGGTCAGGGTTCTGTGCAGACTACTTAAGTTATTCTGCTACAATCATGGCACACCAAGTCTTCATGGACCTTGCTTTGTACAGATGCTGGAACATATTTGGCTTCTTTTTCGGTCTGATATGAAATTATTGTAATAGCAGGGCAAGTAATTTGATACTTCTATAATGATGTGGGATTTTGATCAAAAGTCAACTGCAAGATAATACATCTGAATTTTAGCTTACATTTCCTGATATGAACATCAAGATGTGTTGCCACCTTATTCAAACCCACCCATTTTTAGTGATCAAAAAATATTGGAACACAATGTGCCATGTTAGGTGTGTCATGTTATATTGAATGTTTAAACAATGAATAACTCTTAATGTCTGTTCCTGGTTTGAGATGTGGATTCAGACCATTGAGACTGCATTGGCACGAAGACCAAAGATCTCAAGCCATTTGAGAAAAGAGAAAAACAAGCCATTTTAAAGCTGAGCAAAGAGGGAAAATTGATTTGCACAAGCACTGGACAAAGCCAATACAATTTGGAATGACCTGAAAAGGAAAGAAACCCAGTGGTGTACTAGCAAGAGACATCAAACAATAACACAAACCATCAATGACATCATCCACAGCCTCCACGGGCAGGATCGAAGGTATCACAATCCACCATTCGAAAATGACTTACACAGAAATATAGAGGCCAGACCACAAATAAACCATGTAATCCATTCATCAGCAGCAAGAATCATAATGCCAGGTTGGAAACTCTGGAACCAACATTAACCTCTACCAACATGAAAGAAATGACCCAAAATACAGCAACAACACAACAGGGGAGTCACAAATCAAACAAGATACAATTGTGAAGTTGAGAGTTGAGGACTTTGTAGTCTTGCATTGTCAGAACTTCAGACTGACATCAGAACGTCTGGACTCCATAGCAGCTTTTAACTGACCAAAGTCCAGCCAAAAGGCATCTGACTGTCATGGAAAGCAACCAATCACTGTTCAGCATCATGTTTAGGGGTGTGAAAATGTAAAGTCAGTGTCCCTACAAAAACAAACTGGTGTGCAACCATAGATCGTTCATTTAAGAAAGTTGTGTAAATGAACTTCACATCATTTGTAAAATCCAGAGTTTAGCTCATCCTCATAAGCATTTATTGTCACAGTAAACATGACAGCTTTCTCCATGAGGAAAGTAGAGCATCATGACAGGTGGACCATTAAAAAATGAAACGCATATTCCGGAAATCCTGCAGAATCCAACCAATCAGACAACAACTTCGAAAGTGCTTTCAATTCTGTGTGCCATATGCAACAGTCATTCAGCCAACAGTTTGTGGGTGTGACGTCTGTGGCTCAGACTAGGGATCTTGCTTAAGGGCCCAGCAGTGGCAGATTGATGATGCTGGGATTTGAACTCATGACCTTCCGATCATTAGCCAAGTAGCTTAATGCCTCAACCAGTGAGCTGCCATTTATAAGTAGTGCTGCAACTGCAATCTGTAGCAGGGGTAGTAGAGCAAATAATGTGGAAAGGCAAACAACTAAAAGTAATGTTATACCTGACAGAGAAAAAGCAAATATTTCTTTCTATAACCTTGCAAAGAATCCAGACAGTAGATATGTGTGGCTGAAGTTTGAATCTAACATTTTCTTAGGCATTTCATTCCAGACAACACAATGCAGTGGAGAATTAGCCAAAAATCAAAACCAATGAAGAGTGGACCAATTGTGACTAATGGACCCTACTGCAAACCCACAACTTGTATATAATTTATCTTTTAATGACTATGATTATCATAACTGATTAGGGGACAACTTTATCTTTGTTATGGATGCACTGTTCCTAATTTAGCCACTTTGCTAATGAATTCTATGTTCAGCACATCAATAATAGCACTATTTTTTTTGCCTATTTCATTGTCTTTTAAGCAGCTTGAAAATAACCAACAATCAATATCAATGGGTTTCTTTACAGATCTTGCAGTGGAGGACTGTGTATCATTTAAGGATGTCCCTATGTAAATTCACATCTAGTCCTTAGATTCATGTTTCAAACAGTATCTCAGGTTACCTACAAAGTAGCTGTTTTGTCAGCACTGTTAGCTACTCTAAGTACATTAGCCAGCAAGCTCTTACTTTTGATAAGAGCTTGATGGATGGTACATCTGGGGTAGAGGCTTTTATAGAGATCATAACCACTTCATCCAATAACCAGAGATACCTCCATTACCTAGTATAAAAAAGTAAGCCTTTGTTCAGCTACAGCTGGGGACACTTTTTTGTGGTAATACGCAGCCTATTTAAGTGATTAGCCACTCCTCAGTTCACTTCAGCATACAGAATGTAACATCTCTGTTCATTTCAATCAGGTGTCCTCTTGGTTGCACAATTCCACGTGACTATAAACTGTTGAAGAAATAACATTATCAACATTTACATCATTTACTGTCCAGTGTCACCCAAATGAGGATGGGTTCTGAGCCTGGTTCCTCTCAAGGTTTCTCAGGGATTTTTTCCTTGCCACCATTACCTCAGGCCTGCTCACTGGGGATAAATTTCTTCACTTCTTCGTTCCTGACCAGATCAATCCAGATGCTCTACCCCTGGTTGGAGTCTCGTCGCTTGGTGGTGCTCACTGCAGCTGTGGATAGATCTGCACGGACAGCCTGTGACCCACGGGACTACTGTGGATAGAACCACTTGGAGACTATCACACCATCTCTGAACTGCCGTTGCATCAGTCAGCTTTCGGCAGGAATGTATTAGTACTAAGTCTATAATGAACTCAGAAACTACACTGACCTATTAGTTCCTCAAGAGCTTGTGGTTGCTGTTGTAGAAAGGACATTTTTACATTATTTTCTGTCCAGTGTCCCCCAAATGAGGATGGGTTCCCTTCTGAGTCTGGTTCCTATCAAGGTTTCTTCCTCATATCATCTCAGGGAGTTTTTCCTTGCCACCATCTCCTCAGGCCTGTTCATTAGCGATAAAAGTTAGGGATAAATAGTAACTTAACTTTCAACTTTATAATTTTTTCCCATGTATCTATACTTCTGTTAACCTGCTTTGAGACAACGTCCACTGTTAAAAGCACTATAAAAAATAGAGTGAACTGAATTAAAGTAATTCATTTGTGCAGTTGAATTCTGATGTTCTGTTTTGGTGAAAATTCAGCAAAGTGTTAAGCACATGTGCATCTGTTTAAGTCTATAAAAAAATAAATAAATACTTCATAAGGCAACAAGCTTCTTCTTGTAATGTCTGACAAGACTAGTTGAGAATCTTGGACCACTCCTCCACATAGAACACATATTAAGCTTCATTATACTGTTAGGTTTCTTTAAATTGTTAGGACATCTTCTTCGGTTCTTTGCACAGGTTTATAGTTCAAATACTGAGACTCAGATGGCCTTTGCAAAACACTGATTCTGTCTCCTGAAATTATGTTGTTTATGTTGTTTAACGATCAGAGTCGTTGTCTTGATGAAAGATCCCCTGATGTCTAGTCATTTTAGAGGTTTTGGTCTAAAATATGTTTCTGTTATTATGGACCTGCATGATTGTGCTTAATGGTATCTATTTTTTCAAATGCATTGTTTGAACTATAAAAAGGGTCATTTTAAATAATCTGGTCAATTTATGTGAGAATAAATATTATTATATATAAAAAGGTTTATGAAATAGATATTTATCACAAGGTTTTTAATACAAGAGATGTTCACAATATGGCCAGCTCTCAGAGCATACCCGACTCTCCAGAATATTTCCTGTTTGGTCTGCAGTGACACTGACTGTGGTTTGGCTGAGCATCTGGGCTTTGGAAAATACTCTCTGACCCTTTCAAGGTTCATAAGCATCAACAGCTTGCTGTCTTTTTTCCTCCTCCTCAGACTCCCACCACAAGCAAACAACATGAGAAATGTCACAAAAAAAAAGTCGTTGGGAGTTTTAGATGTTCTTGACTTTCAAAATGAATAGCACCAGGGTTAAAGTAATAAAACTATAAATGATTAGATGGCTGGTACTAACCATTAAAGCATTTTCTTACAGACAGTCCCATCATCCTCCTGTACATGAGAATGATTTATAAAACATATCCGAATTTCGACTATTTTGTTGGAAATGTGTTGTAGCACTTGATACAATGCCTATTTGAGTTCTTGTCTAAAACACTAACAAAGTGATAATATATAAATAATTTTTATTTTGGAAAGATGGTCTCTATTCCCCTGAAAGCCCACATCATGCTATCTTGCTGATGCTGTGCAGGCAGTCAGAGACTTTGCAAGTCAATGTGTCACATTGGTATCACTGGAATTGCCCTTGTGAATATATTCTTTTGCTTTTTTTAAACATTTATTTGGCCTTTGCTCAAGGCTAGAATCTGTGTGTCTTTCTTATTTGCTCTTTGCTTATGGACAAATCATTATGACAAAATCATCCAGCAGATCATACATATCCTCATAATGCCATTTTGTTTGTTCCAAAAAAAAATATTATACTGTTATATAGCGATGTATTACTGTAATGTTTCATATTGCTGTGTTCAGTTCCACAGGGATTAGTAGTCAATACACACATTGTTTAAGAAGTACTGCGTGGCCACATATTTCCCAAAGATCTCAAATCCTGTAACTTTAAAACATAATCTGACAGAAGATGACATGCATGCAAAAATCACAACTTCTGTATTTACTGGTGTTAATAAGAAAGTTTAATGGCCTCCTGGTGGTCCAGTGACAGGATCCCGTGCTCTCATTGTCGTGGCCCGGGTTCGATTCCCAGGCAGGGTGCTACCCCAGCCACTGAAGGGTAAACTCTCAGTGCCGCTCCCAAGCACAGATAAAAATGGGAGGCTTGCGACAGGAAGGGCATCCGGCTTAAAACCTGTGTCAAATCATGCGGATCGAATGAAACAGCGGAACCTGCCATTGCGCAAGACAAACGCTAGGATAAAAAATAAAAATGTTAATAATAATGTAAAGGAAATTCTTTTCCAGCCAAATAATCAGAATCCATTGTATGTATCAGACGTTTTTCAAAAAAAAAAAAAAGACAAAACAATGACAAAATGTCAAGAAAGGTCACATCAATACCTCTATCTTCCAGAAATGCATTAGAAATGTAACCCTGAACACCTGAATTTGTTTCCATTCTTATTGTTATGTTTTCATCTGTTTTAACTAGCAAGCTAACAGAGCCAGCTAGTGATTAATGCTAACACAGTCTGCCAAAACACTTATTGTGTTTTTTTTGTACTAGGCTAACGGGCTAGAGAGGCATATTTTTGCATTTCAAACTGTTATAGTCCACCACAAATCTCTGAAGCTTTTATTCTTGCAAACTAGAAGAGACAACAGGAACAGGCGATAATTTCATCCACAAGCCATAACTAATTAATGCATATTCAACCCTAATAAAAAGCATGCTAGTCCACCACAGGTGTCAATGCTTTTTTTAAGCACCATATTCAAATTACTTGGCACTTGAATGTGTTATTCTGCACAATGGCGAAGGATGTTACAACAAGCTCTTAGGTAAAGAGCTAGCATTTTTTTTTAAGCAGTGAAGAAGAAATTCCAAAATCTTAAACTGAGCAGCTTCAAATGTGTGTTAAAAATACAATATGCCTGCTGATAGTTAGGAAGTTTATCAAAGTTCTAGAAAGCTAAAACTGATCAGAAGTGTGACTCACTGCAATGACACAGCATGCTTAAGATGCAGAGTTTTTCATTACTTATGTGTCATTTATACATATCTGGCACCGAAGACGTTAGCAGCAGGTCTTTTAAGTCTTGTACGTTGTGAGGTGCGGCCTCCATGGATCTGACTTGTTTGTTCAGCACATCCCACAGATGCTCAAACAGATTGAGATCTGGGGAATTTGGAGGCCAAGTTAACACCTTGAACTCTTTGTCATATTCATCAAACAATTCCTGAACAGTTTTTGCATTGTTGCAAGCTGGCTAAAAGAGTACAATGTCTTTAGGGAATACTGTTTGGTCTGCAATCCAATGCAACATCCAGGGCCCAATGTTTCCCAGCAGCACATTGCCCAGAGCATCGCATGGTCAATCCTATATATATATAGAATAAATAGCATTTTAGTAATAGTTATTTAATACAATAGTTATTCCTCTTTTGGAGGGGAAGAAAAAAAATAATTTACTTGAATAAATCAGCAGTGGATGTGAAATGAAAGAAAGCCTACAAACAGAACAGAAAACCTATGCCTCTGCACACACTAAAAATAAAAAGTGAAATATATATATATATATTCTTTTTATTTTTAGTATCTGAAATCCTAAAGGCAGTAATGAAATTCCAAAAACCTTGATAAATTAAACGTAGTCAGATATAAATTCTGCTGCCAGTTTGAAAAATAACCTACAGAGATCATAAACACGACAGCCCGTGAACAGAACAAGAACATTTGATTCTTGGCTTGAGGCAAGGTTTATTATTTCTTAATAATGTGTGACAATTTAAAAACATGGTGCCTGGAGTCACCACTTAATTGACTCAAATGCTTTCTCAATATATACCTTTATAAGAAGAAATAATGAGCTGCCATAACTAATAGTTATTTCTCTCTTGGAGGGGAAAAAATATATAATAATTTGCATGAATAAATCAGCAGTGGATGTCAAGTGAAAGAAAGCCTACAAAAAAGAGAATAGAAAACCTATGCCTCTGCACATGTTCCCTTCATTTGTTCCAAGTTTGCAGTGATGGCTGGACAAGGTATTAGATGGGAGGACTGAAATCTAATCCCTATGAATAGTTCATCAGCAAAGAAGTTATTAGGGCTGAGAATACTTTATATCATGAGGTCTCAGTGGCAGAGTAATAACGATGTATGGGAAACTATTACACACACACACCTCTCTCTCTCTCTCTCTCTCTCTCTCACACACACACGCACACACACACACAGTTTCCAACATGTTCAAGAAATGTTTTATTATTTAAAAAACGATTCGGTTTTTTTGTTGTTACTTTCATTACACAAAGTCTTTAATCTGCTTTAACACATTTATTAACAGAAAGTAGTCTGTTGCTGAAATAAAAAGGATTTCATTTCAACAATATTGAGATGGATGAGAGGATTAGCTCCTGTAGCCCAGCCTGTGAGTCTGTATCCCAGGCAGAATACCATAGTCCTTTACCATATACAGTGTATATATACAATATATTGCCAAAAGTATTCGCTCACCTGCCTTGACTCGCATATGAACTTAAGTGACATCCCATTCCTAATCCATAGGGTTCAATATGACGTCGGTCCACCCTTTGCAGCTATAACAGCTTCAACTCTTCTGGGAAGGCTGTCCACAAGGTTTAGGAGTGTGTTTATGGGAATTTTTGACCATTCTTCCAGAAGCGCATTTGTGAGGTCACACACTGATGTTGGACGAGAAGGCCTGGCTCTCAGTCTCCGCTCTAATTCATCCCAAAGGTGTTCTATCGGGTTGAGGTCAGGACTCTGTGCAGGCCAGTCAAGTTCATCCACACCAGACTCTGTCATCGATGTCTTTATGGACCTTGCTTTGTGCACTGGTGCACAGTCATGTTGGAAGAGGAAGGGGCCAGCTCCAAACTGTTCCCACAAAGTTGGGAGCATGGAATTGTCCAAAATGTCTTGGTATGCTGAAGCATTCAGAGTTCCTTTCACTGGAACTAAGGGGCCAAGCCCAGCTCCTGAAAAACAACCCCACACCATAATCCCCCCTCCACCAAACTTTACACTTGGCACAATGCAGTCAGACAAGTACCGTTCTCCTGGCAACCGCCAAACCCAGACTCGTCCATCAGATTGCCAGATGGAGAAGCGCGATTTGTCACTCCAGAGAACGCGTCTCCACTGCTCTAGAGTCCAGTGGCGGCGTGCTTTACACCACTGCATCCGACGCTTTGCATTGCACTTGGTGATGTATGGCTTGGATGCAGCTGCTCAGCCATGGAAACCCATTCCATGAAGCTCTCTGCGCACTGTTCTTGAGCTAATCTGAAGGCCACATGAAGTTTGGAGGTCTGTAGCGATTGACTCTGCAGAAAGTTGGCGACCTCTTCGCACTATGCGCCTCAGCATCCGCTGACCCCGCTCCGTCAGTTTACGTGGCCTACCACTTCGTGGCTGAGTTGCTGTCGTTCCCAAACACTTCCACGTTCTTATAATACAGCTGACAGTTGACTGTGGAATATTTAGGAGCGAGGAAATTTCACGACTGGATTTGTTGCACAGGTGGCATCCTATCACAGTTCCACGCTGGAATTCACTGAGCTCCTGAGAGCGACCCATTCTTTCACAAATGTTTGTAAAAACAGTCTTTTTTATATTTTATACACCTGTGGCCATGGAAGTGATTGGAACACCTGATTCTGATTATTTGGATGGGTGAGCGAATACTTTTGGCAATATAGTGTATATATATATATATATATATATATATATATATATAAAAGCAAACAAGTATTTGATGTAGCCTGTGTGATGTGAGGATGGTTTAAGCTTGATATGATGCTATTGTACATCTAGCATGCAGAATCTAAGCCTAACCTTTTCAGATAGTTATGCTACAGTTGGCTCATTGTACTGATAATTTATAAAGGCACCTGGGTAAAGAAATTAAACAAATATATCATGTATATATCATGAAATATAAATCTACATTAATAATGTTTTATATTTATTCATAACATCCTCTTATTCATCTACACTGCTGTTTCCTTTTTTTCACTGATAAATATCAACCTGTAAAACCCCCATTCTTCACCACTGGAATATGAAAGCTCACAGTTTAGTTCATCTCAAAGACAGTAACATGGAGATTTTTATAACAAAATAAAACCAAACATTTTCAATATGTTTGTTTAACTCTTTTGCCTTCTCAGCAACACTTGTTTTTTGCCACCTTGTGTCTCTCCCACTGAAATAAAACACCCCCCCTGGCACGGAATTTAATGATCTCTTCCCACTCTACGAGACTCATTAGCAACAATAATGTGATTCAAAGCAAACCAAAGGCGTTACCATTCGCATGGGGGTGACTGATTTAGCACGACTCTAGACTTGTTTATGACATTTACATTTTGTGAGTGTGTTTGTGTTTATATGCAGGAGGCACCGAGGGTCAGCTGCAGCAAGGCACTTTCATAAATGCAATGTTATTAACTTACAGCAATCAGTCTGAAATGTTACCGGCCCCTAGTGAATTCTCCCAGCCCTCTTTATTATCATTTTGACACTGTTTAGGAGAATCGTTCTGAGTGCAGATATAAAACTATACGATATATTAGGAGATTCTGTAGCTGCTTACAGGTGGTCATACACAGTATGGCCAAAAGTATGCGGACACCTGAACATCAGACCCATATTTGCCACTAAATTGGCAGCACACAATTGGATGTTTTTGTATGCATTAAGATTTCACATCAGAAAAGAAGAAACAGCCTTTATTTGTCACATATACATTACAGCACAGTGAAATTCTTTCTTCGCATATCCCATCCTTGGAGGTTGGGGTCAGAGCACAGGGTCAGCCATGATACAGCACCCCTGGAGCAGAGAGGGTTAAGGGCCTTGCTCAAGGGCTCAACTGTGGCAACTTGGCAGTGCTGGGGCTTGAACCCCTGATCGTCCGGTCAACGACCCAGAGCCTTAACCACTTGAGCCACCACTGCTCCATCACTACCCCATCACTGGAACTAAAAGGTCCAAACTATGACAATGACCCTGCGGGCTGGTTGTGGATAAACTCGCATGTCCTACACAGATCCCTGACCTCAATCCCACTGAAAACATTTGGGATAAACTAAAACACTGATTGCACCCCAGATCTCCTCACTTGACATATTCTTGTGGCTGAATAGGAGCCTAAATCTCCATAGCTGTGCTACCAGCAAAGGAGAACTGAATGTGGAATATTCAACAAGCGCACATGGGTGTGATAGTGCAGAAACGTTTGGCCTTATTTTTGAAAGCAGTGTCTGTAGTGTGCAGCCACTCATTCTGATGTGATTTTGTAACTTTTTCCACAGCCATTATCCACTGAAGTTCTGATTTATGCTTCTCTGATGTAGAATTTCTTTCAATTCATATTTTTATACAAAAATGTGCTTCCTATTATGTGCCAGGTGAATCGCTATCGCAATAAAAAAACCTCTGCACTTTACCATCAGAGAATGCTTCTAGAAATGATGAGACCTATGAATCTGAAATGAATTATGTTTTCAGGGAATTTAGGGATTCTGAACTCAGTATTAATTGACCCCCTGAAAGCCTTACCCCCTTCTATCCTTTATCTAGTGTAAAAGATATTTTATCTAGCATCTGTAGTTAGTGTAACTCTGGTTAGTTTCTGATTAATTATACACTTTAGGTGTAGTTACTTCATTTAGATTACCAGTGGCCTTGTAAAATGATCTAATTGATCAAACACTGAGACAGAGTGTAGAGAACGGTTATCTGAGTTAATGTAGCTTTTTTTGTCAGTCTGGGTATTCTCTCTCATCATCATCAAGGCTTTTCTGTCTGCAGAACTGCTGCTCACTGGGTATTTGTTTTTTTATTGCACCATTCTAAAGAGTGTTCTACATGAAAATCCCAGGAGATCAGCAGTTATAGAAATACTCAAACCGGCCTGTAATGGCACCAATAATAACGCCACAGTCAAAATCTTTTTTTATTCTGATTGTTGATGTAAACATTACCAAAAGCTGATTTCATGCATTGGCACATGATTGGCTGATTAGATACTGCAGGAATGAGTAGGTGTTCCTAATAAAGTGTTCAGTGAGTGTATATTGGCAATATACTTAAAGTTAGATTATATTTCAAGTTTGGTTTTTTATTATTTCAATTTTTCTTTTTCATATGTCCCTGTATTATTTTTCATTTTTAAATTATTTATTGCTTTTAGTTTACCCCTGTATTAAAGTAAAATGGAATATCCCTGTTTTTTTTTGAGTTGCTAGTCTTAAATAGTGGTGGCCTGGATGGAAAAACGTTTTTTAAAAATCGGCAACCTCAGAGGTAAAACATAAAATAACAAAGAGTGCATGTATATAAAAGCATGAAATAAGAGCATCAGTGCCGTACGATAGTCGGACAACTTCAGGCTGAGGCTAAGCTCAATATCTGCTTTCAAATAAATTCACTTATCTACATTCCTTATCAGAAGGTTTCAAACTTTACTGCTGAGGTGTCTCTGAGCTACTCAGGGTACGGAATAGCAGTGTGTTCTCTATTCAGTTTTCCAGATTTCTTTGCCTGTGTGTTTATATTTTAGTGCTACTGAACTGAAATAGACAGATTCAATTATTCATCTTGAAATGAAACTACTTATTTGTTTTTGCTGTGTTATTTTCATCTCCTTTTTCCTGTACCTCTCCTGTGTGTTTTTATCATGCTAAGCTTAAGTGTATATATATATATATATATATATATAAAGATTATCTATACAAAATAATAATAATAATAATGATAATAATAATAATAATTTCTTCCTGGGATTAATAAAGTGATCTATCTTAGGTTTACTGAAGAAACACATCACACAAGAAATATTTTTCTGAGAAAACAAAATGCACTATTTTATTTTAATGCATTTTACATACACTGTTGCTTATTTAAAAACATTTACATTTTTTATTAAATATTCTCAGAAACATTCTGCCCTTCCTTGGCCAAGGACATGGCTGAACTTATGACTAACAGACTGCCTGCTTTGGCAGCAACCTGCACTTGGTTCCCTGTTCTTTTAAATCAGCCAAAGACTTTAGGGCTGTAACTGACAGTGAAGATGACCGATGTGTTACTCTACAAGTAGGAACTGAGTGGATAATGTACAGCTGTTCACATTTGGCCCCTCTTCCCCTTCCTCTTAACCAGCCAATGGATCTGTCTTACCATCGTCACACAAAAGAGTCACGTCCATGAATCAATGCCAGGCTTGTATGTTGGTGGGAGGATTTAAAAAGGGGCAGCTTGGGCACGGCAATAAAAATGTCATCATTCAGCAGTACTGCAGAGCATGGTTGACTGTGAAGGGTTTTAGTACTTTGTGTGTGTGTGTGTGTGTGGGATGCAAGGCTATGGGGGCATGACAACAATGCCGCTGTAAGAGCGAGACAAAACGAGGATGGGGCGTCTAGAAGGAGGTACAGGAGATAAGGGGGGAAGGGGAGGGTGGAGAGTATTTGCAAACCATCTGTTGAAAAATGGCAGGCTGCAAACATCAGCTGTGAGCTTGGAGGAAAATTGTTCCTCCTACTCACTGGTGGGTTGGAGCTATTTGGATTACAGTTAGGGCAGCAGAATGCAAAGGCAGTTATCTGCTGTCAAAAATAAGCCCTACAGCTAGTTTTCCGCTTTTAAAGCCAATGCGTGGAGACCTGTCTTAATGTCTCGGAGCTGTGTTACTGAAGGCGCTGTACACGAGTCAAAGTACAAAACCCTTCGCTTCAATGGCTGATTCTGAATGGAGACGGAGAATTATTTCACAAAGATGCGGTTGTAATTTCATGCAGTGAATCCAGGCATCAATTTGTGCCAAGGGATGAATGCATGATAGCTGCCCAATATGAAGCAAGAGCATAGACACGGGATCAAAGGGAAGTATCAAGAAAACTGTTGGTACAAAAAGAAGTACTGGAAGTAAGCTGGGAAAATGAGGGAGCGAGTAGGATGTAAATGAGACTATTTAAATGCAAACCCAGCAGGCCAGACTTCTCCATTTGAGCCTGACCCTCTTTTTCAGGTGTCTCTCAATGGGCTATTACATGTGGGCTAGAAGGCAACATACAAGCCAAGTATTGTTGGCTTTTACAAAAATCTCTCCAAGGCATGATAAAGCACAAAAGGATCCATTGTAATAGACTACATTCAGTCAAATGGCCTACATTTTTGATAATTTTAAAAATCACATCAGCATATAGCGACAAGCAATGTTTCAAATCAGGACTGTTTTAACATTAGCAAAGATTCACTAGCAAACTATAAAATATAAACAAGTATGTGTGAATGAAAGAAATGCTGTCCCAAAAAAAGCACTTTGAAAGAAACAGCACTTTCTTCTAGATGATCTTTTGAAAGCCTCAATGGCTTAAAAAGAGCATCCTCTATAGTAATTATACTGTTAATGTCAGCTTGAACTCACTTATATTGAATCTAATCATAGCTTTTAATCATCTACTTTGTCTGTATGATGTTGAATGGGTCTGGTGCTGCTTGCAAAACCCACCAAATTATAAAACATTAAAATCCTCTTTTTGTATCAACAAAAATCTGATAATGTGTTCATCAAAAGAGACTTGCTTTTTACAAAAGTGAACAAAATGATAAGTATTCACTAAAAATTGGCCACAATCAAATGATTGCTTGAGGTTAACGCGGTCACACATCCACAGCTTTGTTAGCATACATCAGTAATGCAATCAAGCCTGTGATTACAGTCATTTTCAACTCAAGCATGCGTCTGCCTGCTAACATTGCACACACCTGTTTCGTTATCTGAAAGAAGGTTCACGAACATGAAGCTTTTTACAGAAACAGCTAACCGATGCCATTTGATTCTTTCTAAAGTGATTAATGGGAATTTTGGGTCGGAGTGTTTAAAAAACAAACAAAAAACAACCCAGAAGCTAATGTGCTAATGTATCTACAAAAAGAAGACTAATGCACAGATGTTTCTAAAGTCACCTAATTGTGCTGCTTTAAATATACGAGATACCGGATACGGCCATGTTCCTCCATTTACTCTCCTAAATCTATTTTCATATGTCGGCTGATGCGCCAGTACTCTTTACAGCATATTTCGATTGGGTAAGTGCTACTGAATATCTTATATTTAAACAGACTTTGTAAGGTTCACTATTTGTGTGAGCAGCATGAATTATGAATTAAACATGAAGGTCATTGCTCTGATGAAATATACAAGACTCTCCTCCAAAGAGGCAAACCTAGTATATATTCAGCTCAACAGTAGCAGAGCTACGAGCTACCACTGGGGATTGGACACAATACTGCCATATCTTTTTTACCTTCATGACCACCTGACAGCTTTGGATCCTTTATCAATTAATTAGTAGAAAAGGAGTGTGAGATGGAAGCACTGCTTTGCAATATGGGGGAACTGCACTGATTAATGCACTAAAGAATGGCAGGGGACCATTTGAAGGATGAACAGTGATTGCATACCTGATGCAGGTGCCTCCGTTTCGGCATGGTTGGTGTTGACACTTTGCTGTATCACAGTTGTGGATGTGTTGGCCTTGATGGGCCTCTTCCATTATGTGTAATTCTCTAGAGTTGACCTGAAGCTCCATGATGCAACCCACAAAGCCAGAGACATTGTCTACGCTGCCATGCAGCTTGGAAGGAAATGGCACACTACCCAGGAAAGTGGGTCCAAACACAACCTGAATTTAAAAAACAAGACAAAACAAAACCTTAATTGCATACGGCACAGCAGTGACACAAACACGGTGACACTATTTTCCATTCTAGAAAAAACAGACTTTTTGGATTTATCATTAAAAATAATTTGCATTTTAGAGTACCATGAAATCAGGACCAAACACATTTGCCCTGAAATGCTATGCCAAAAAGTATACACTGCTAATTAAATTAAAAACATTTACAATCAGGAAATAGACAGCCAATATACAGATGACTTCAGTGATTATACAGTTTGAATGTTTGAATAAATTTTCTGCACCAGAGCATTATAAAAGAACCATTAAGACCAAGATAACAGCACATATATTGATATCTAACTCATTATAATTATGGTAATGCATTAGAACAGTCAGTTTTCTCCTTTTAAAAGCAGGAAGCCAAGCAATCAACCATATGTGGATGTCCAGCAATGTGTGCTTTCATTAAATATGGATTAACAACACTAATGAAGATGCACAAGCTTTAATAAATAAAAAGTCTAAATGTAGCATACGCTACACGGAAAAGGACTGCACCATAAATACGATCGGATTAAAATGACAAAGCCTCATCTGTTATATTTTACAGTCACATTGTGTAGAATGTTCAGGGGTGAAAAGTAATAAATCGCTCTCATTACAGTACTTGAGTACACGGGGCACTATAATAGTAACTACATTGAATGTGCTTTTTTTTATTCAGATTGAAAAAGCAAACATTATAATGCTTTTAACTCTGGAGGACTCTTAGCCAATGAAATGAGAGTAAAACATGATTAAAACAGTGTGAGACATAATGGCAATGATTGAGCCAAGTCCTGTAGAGATATCTGCATTTCACATCTTACCTGCGGAAACGTATACTTGTGAATTATTAGCTAGCTGAGTGAACTCGACTAACCACACAGATATTTTGTTTCACAGTATGAAAACTCTGTATTAAAGCTTTAAAAAGCCACTTCAGTGTTCGGGAATGATTGCTGATTACTGTTGGGTGAAATGTATCCAAGTTGTATGTGGGAAATCTTTGGTACAAAGCTAACTATCTAGCTAGAAACATGAATTAAATTGAGCTAGCTATCACACCTAACAAGTTACAGAAATCCTCAAATTAAGAATATTTTCAGATTAGTTGTGATCAGATCAGTTGAGACATACAGTCTTTTTTATTTATATATTTATTTTTTTTGCTTTACCCAAAAAAACATTTTGGGTTTGAGATAATGAGTAAATGAGATAATATCAGAATTCCCGCCTTCAGTTCCTGATTAGCTTGATTGTTTCAAATATGATTAGCTCTAAATGTCTATTCTTGGTTTGAACCCTGGGTTTAAACCTGTAAATACTGTAAAAAGGATAAACCAACATGAAGTCCAGAAAGCTGTCTATGGGAGAAAAGCAAGTCATTTATGAGGCTGAGAAAAAAGGGGAACTCAGGGGTCAAGCATGATGGTGCTATTGTCATGTCTTGGGCTTTCATGGCTGCATTGGGATCAGGATCACTAATCTTTATTGATAATGTAAGTCATGATGGTTGCAGCAGAATGAATTCAGAATTCTACAGAAACATTCAGTCTGCCAATTTGCAGAGAAGTGCATCTATTATAGAAGAACATCATCAAGCAGCAAGACAATGACCCAAAACACACTTCTAACACACAAAAACGGACTTCAGTAAGGGGAAAATTGGAAGTCAATCATCTTAACCAAGTTGAGCTGCATTCCACCTCCTGAAGAGGCGACTGAAAGGAGTAAATTCCTAAAACAATCCGAAAAGAAAGGAAAAGAAAAGAACTGAAAGAAGTTGTGCTACAAACCTGAAAATGCATCACAAAAGAAGAATGCAGCACGTGTTTGGGTTTCTGCACTGATGCAGTAAATATTAAGAGTTTCTTACTTAATACTATCTGTTCCTCTAATTTTGCTCACCTAAAAATCAGGCAGTCTGCAACTAAAGGTGCTACATTTTAAATCGCTTCACACATCAAGATGTAAATATTAGAAATTCTGACCTGTCGTCACGTTTATCTTTTGATCCCAAACCAAAATGTCTTGAATGAATATCAAAAACAAAAGAACAGGCCTTGCTGTTCCCATACTTTTATTGTATAATAAATCATTTGTACAGTAATTACTCAAGAAGTTTCTTATTTAGACTTTCATTTAAGTGAATTATTACTATGGTTGCAGTGTACATCAGACGAGTACATCAGAGGAACGGCTCATGTTGGATGTTTGGGGGACAGAGTTAGAGAGGTCAGATTAAGATGGTTTGGACGTGTTCAGAGGAGGGAGAGTGACTATATTGGTAGGAGAATGTTGGACATGGAGCTGCCAGGCAGGAGGCAAAGAGGAAGGCCAAAGAGGAGATATATGGATGTAATAAATGAGGATATGAAGCTAGTGGGTGTTGAGGATGCAGAAGATAGGGATAGGTGGAGAGAAATGATTCGCTGTGGAGACCCCTGAAGGGAAAAGCCGAAAGATTACTATGGTTGCAGTGCTTTTACCAAAGTCAGTGTACATTGTATACATTGCTGGGAATTTCAGTTCAAATCGAATCAAATCAAAATGGAAACTTATTTGTTACACACAGTCATACACAGAATGATATACAGTGGAATGCCTTTTATGGCGGTCCAGTGACATTATCACTAAAAGTATAAACGTAATCAAAACATTTGATATGCAAGTATTCAAAGCACCCTAGTGCTCACACAGTTCCAAGAAATGTAATAATTGATGTCCAGATAACTACGGATAAATCATAAAACTAATTAATGAATTAATGAAACAAACCGCAATATTTTTTAATGAAAAATTTCAGTAAACCAAATTGTACAGTTTGGAATTTATAGCACAGTTGCTGTTCAGAAAAATAACTTAGCATGAGGAAATTATACACTAGATGTTTATGGGAAGACCTCAAGCACAGAGTCTGATATACAAGTGTGTTATGTAGGTACTGTATATTTATTTATTTATTTATTTTTTTAAAAAAAAAATCCTCCAAAAGCATGCAGCATACAATTCAGGAACTGCAAGACCACGTTGCAGAAAGAACCGAAGCTCTTCTCAAGCCAAACTTTGAAATACATTGTTAGGTGTTTTGCATTATTTTCCACTTCCTGTATTGTCATCTGAAGACATGCAGCACTTTAATCATTTGCTGAGCAAAGAAGTTTTGGCTGTTCAAATTTTACTCAGTGGAAAAGCAATATCCTTACCAAATTAAATAAGTATACAATTCAACAGGCACATTCAACCGAGTCAGCACAAAGCTACTCGTAGTTTCTTCCTCAGAAAGAAAGAAAATATCATCCAGTCAGTAAAGCACTGATATTTGTTTGTTCTACTCTTAATGAAAGGACCAGTAAGTGGGCAGATTTTTTTTTTTCTGACATAACTAAGTCTTGTTTGATATCAAGTGATGAAATACTGTAGAAATAAAAAAAAAACTCTACAGATCATAACTGTACATCCTTTTAAAAAAATAAATCCAACATACAAGTCCTATAACAACTGAGTTATAGGTTTAATACAGCTGTCATGGTTGTGTATAATGATAGTGTTAAAGTCGTGCAACCATCATTCTGCTAAACTCTTCAGTCTTTCTGATCAGATATTGATTAATTTTCTGTAACTGCATCTCTGACAAAGGTGTTGGCTCTAATTCAAACACTGTGTGTACATAAATGCTCTTAGTCTAATATTTTATAATTTCTGTAGAAAACGCTCATTCACATGAATCTGTTTATTCTGATAATAATCATTTCTACAGAGATTTCTGTTGAAAGATTTTCTTCTCAGTCGAGAAGTTTTCTTCTGCCCCTTCTTTCTTTTTTTCTTTCTTTCTTTCTTTCTTTCTTTCTTTCTTTCTTTCTTTCTTTCTTTCTTTCTTTCTTTCTTTCTTTCTTTCTTTCTTTTTTTCTTTCTAACAGATTCATTTCATTGTCTGTACCACTTATCCGATCTATCCTAAGGTTATGGGGAGCCTGTGCCTATCTCAGGCATCATTGGGCATCAAGGCAGGATACACCCTGGACAGAGTTCCAACCCATTGCAAGGCACACACTCACTCTCATTCACTCATGAAATCACACACTACGGGCAATTTAGAGATTTGGAAGCATGTCTTTGGACTGTGGGAGGAAACCAAAGCACCCGGAGGAAACCCACCAAGCACGGGGAGAACATGCAAACTCCACACACACAGTGAGCAGGAACAAGACTAGAACCCAGGACGCATGGGGCGAATGTGCCAACCACTAAGCCACCGTGCTGAGATACTAACAGATATAAAATACAATTATAAATGTTTAAAAAGCATCATGTGCCATTTATTAATAAATACAATTGATCATCGTTCGTAAACTGCTGTGGAATAAGAGGCAAAAACACACTTCATGTTGTGCGGTTATTTAAAAACAATCCACTTCAGGGTGGTAACAGTTACCATTGCATGATGGATTATTTCTATAACAGCACATGCTGTCATGTTTTATTCCTTACTAAACTAGTGGTCATAGAGAACCAATGCACTTTAATTATTTATTTATTATTCCATTTCATTTCATTTTTTATTTAACTACAAGTGAGGAATCAGATTTGTGTTTGGTTACCATCTGCCATCATACTGTATAATTCATCGAAATACAAGACGCATGAGCGTGACTTCTTGGTACGGACCACCGATAACCAACAAGAGGACCGAATAATATGGTGTGAACTGAGTGTGAATGTCCTGAACACGCATAATCTCACCTGACGTGTTCACACTAATTCGTAGTTAACACACAGCCAAGTACTTCACGTTTACCATCTGTTCAAAATGTGACTGGATCATGATCTCAACTCTTACTGGTTAAATACCAAATGAAGTTCATTTAAAATCAGTGATCGTATTGGATTTACCTCAGACGAGGGTTCAGATACATATTTCTGTGATCGATTAGCAGTTCCATTAGCCACGGCTATTTCAATCATGCACAACCCTCCGTCTCGGCTGACAGGCAACCGATATCTGAGAGAAAGAAAGAGAGCAGAGGGGAAAAAAGTAGGGAAAGGGAGAGATATGGAAATGAAATCAGAATATATATGATTGTATGAGTGAGGGAGAAGAAGAAGAGTGACAGCAAGAGGGGGCACAAAAGAGTGAGATTGTGAGAGGAGGTGTAAAAGGGAGGGAAATCTCATTAGAACATGGAGCATTCACAATAAATCCATTTAAGCATGAAAATGATGCAGACTTGGCCGGGGGAGTGCGGCCTGGTAATGGAGCTGGTGTGACTTGCTGACTCTCACTGCTTCAAAACCTCACCGTCACACTGCATCAACTCTGCATCAGAGTCAAATCATCCTCAATTACCCTTTCCCTTCCATCACCATTACCACAGAACAGAACAGCATTCGCTTATGCATCATGCATATATATATATATATATATATATATATATATATATATATATATATATATATTGTATGTAATACACTTACGTATATATATGTGTATGTAAGTGTATAAAAAATAATAAAAAATGTAATATATATATATTACATTTTTTAATTTTTTTTGTATGTAATGTGTACATAATGTTGGACCCCATTAACAGGTCTCCTGCTGTCAGGAATAGGCTGCTGCTTTTGAGATAATTTTTTAATGTGCTGCCAGAAGGTGTAGATGATATAAAGGATGTTTTTCTGAAGTTTTCAGCAGATCTAAAAACCTTAGATTTTAATAACTGGCCTAAAAAAATTAAAGGTCTTATAAAACACGTTTTTATGAGATAAAAACCTCAAAGGAATGTCGAGATTTTTTTAGGCAAACACTTGAGAAATGGCTTTACCTGAATCAAGCCAAGAACATAATACTAATGAAATGTCCGCACGAACACTGGGGTGATACAAGCAGAACATTGTTTATTAATACCAACAGAAAGGGTTATGGGATTCATATAAATGGCTTGTTAGGGTTAGACACGGCAAGAAGAAGAATTAATATTGGAGGGGAAAAAAGATCAGTTGAAAAACAATTAGGTTTCTGTACTATAAGTAGCATCAAGAGCCAGACCTCTACACTTTGCCAAGGTGTAAATTGAAGAAAATTGCTTTAATTAATGTGGCCAAGAACTGCTTGCTTTCACAGGAATAGGTTATCTGACTGACATTGCAAAAGGCCAGGAACTTTTAATTGTCACTAAATTCAACAAAACTCTTGATTCACTAAAAGAATTTTAAAGGCAGGAGGCAACGGACTTTTTAATCAAGTGACTATAAACTGCAAAAAATATCTCAGCAAGCGAAGAGATATTGAATAACAGAAAAGATATCTGATAATTCTCATTATGATATAACAAATATTATTCTAAACTTATTTAAATGTAAATCTATTTCTAGACATTGTTAGTGTTAAAATGATTTTATTCTATTAGCAGTGAAATTTGCATCTTTTTGGAAATAAATGCTTGAAATAAGCAAAATAATCTGTCTGTAATGAGTACACATATCTAGGATCTTTATTTAAAACTAATAAGTTTTATAACTAATAAATTAGACTAATAATCTAATAAGGAGAAATATTAGTTTTATTAATTTGCTTATATCTGAGAAGTTTTTCTTGCTCAATATGTCACAGAGCCAACTGCATTGCGCCACGACTTTATGTGTAAATGAGAGCCTATATAAGGCATGGTCTTAGTGTCTGAAGCTGAGAGTAATATTATGATAATAAATGGTAAATGCTTAACATAATTTTCCTGAGTTGTATAGTGATCAAAGAGAAAATGCTAGTTATGCTATAAGGAAAAAAATTGACTGGTTTCCAGAGATTATTACCTTCCTTTTCTGTTCTTTTTCCAGTTTTACAGAAATCCAGATATATGCCAGAGATGACAGTGGCTACAAAATAAAACCTTGAGATTTATAAATCATTAGATTATACAGTAGAAGACAGAAGTGTGTTGAAAGGATGTTCGGTATGAGCAGATTGCGAGTCTTAATAGGATAACAGGATGAGAACAGGACAGTGTGTATCATTACAGCAGCAGTATCTAGGTGAGAAGTAAAAGTGAGACTTGGAAATAAACTGGTTAAATCTTTTGGGTATTCATGTGAGTCACAATTCACACATTCCAAAGCTAAATAACAACCTGCTTTGGATGCTAGACAATTATTACATTCTAAAAGACACACACACGCACACACACACACCAACCTGAGTCACTGTTATTTTCACACAGTCATATTTCTTAAGACTGCTATTGATTGAGTATTTTCCACTGTGCTCATGAACTTCACTGTCTCTACCTTCCACTGCTGGCTTTGTGTACTGTATTCTGTGCTGCGGGGGCGGATTCCTGCAGGCTACCATCTCTCGTTTGAAACGTCAAAGGATGACTCGTTGGAAGTCATGTGAAAAATGAAGGAACTGGCTTGATGTGAATGCAACAAAAGGTCTCCTGACAATGATCTAATGCAAAAGAGCCTTTAAACAGACTCGTCATTTCCCCTCAAAGTCTAGTTTTATTTATTCAGCTTCCATATGCGATGTCCGTTTGACAAAGCGGAAATATACGCTCATTTTCCCAGTGGCTAGTAGCCGAGAGATGGACTGGATGACATAATCAGATGACACTACAGCAATGCGTGTTTGGCATGCCCTTAAGCAGCTCTATAGAGAAACATCTAGGTCAGCAAACGTATCAAGTAAATGCCACTTAGACAGTCAATCCAGGATGACTGTCTCAGGGGGGGGAAAAAGTGCTGCTGGTACATTACTGATAACAGTTTTTGCCTGGTTAATTTGGTTGGAAAGGCTCAAATGGGAGAAAAGAATAGGAGGGGGAAAAATACAGTAATTCTCTCTCTTTCGATTTCCAGCTTTATTCAGGCTCCACATTGTTTCTCTACATGATATGAAGTGTATACCAAATATGTACCGTTATATTGTCTAATTAAATGACCTTAAGTTCCTTTATTTTCTTACGACCTTGAACAGAAGGAGCTTTAATATTTCTGTGGGTGTCTGGCTGTAGAATAAAAAAGATCAAGAACAAGAGTTTTCAACTGAGTATTGCACCCTAGAAAGAAAAAAACAAAAAAAAAAAACAAGGTCCTGATTTAGCATTGTTCAAAATACCCCGCCGTTCCTCATTGTACCGCAACTGTCAGCATTCCCAAAAAAGCATCTGCCTTTTCCCATATGGGAGCATCTCTTGCTGTTATTCTAAAGCAACAAACATTTTCCTATTTCTGATCGTTGAAAGGGGAAAAAGGAAAAATAAGATTGCCTAATGACCAGATGCAAGCAATCAGGCCGATTGCCCTTGCACTAATTTGAATCAGCATCGCAGGACACCTCCTCATAGGCAATCACTGCCCTTCAACTTCAGGTAGCACTAATTACAAGGCTAGGCAAGTTATGAAACTTGTTCTGCATACAGATTGAGGCATTAACACCCGGTAAAGCCTGCAAGCAGGAAATGCAAACTGATGGGCAACGTATTCTACATGTAACAGGTTATGAAACTTGATTGAAGCCATTTTATGATGCTATTGTTTATGAAATCTCTAATAAAGGCTATAATGCTGTGATCTATAATGAGGTGATGCTTATCTTAATTATGGAATGTTAATCACATTACAGATATTGTACAGCTGTTTATATTGAGAAGCCGTGCACAGGATGAGATCTGAATTCGGAGATCAGAATCTATTTGCAAATCGCTTCAGCGCTTCGGTTTCAATTTTATTAGAAGGATTTTAAAATAAAGGAAAAAAAACAAAAGATATGGAGACTTGTTTGCACAGGATGGCTGAATTGCCCTGTCTAGTCTGTAATTACTGCATGATGACTACTATCTAAAATGATCCTAAGCAATCACATATTCTTTCTTTGTGTCTGATTGTATGTAATAATATATCTGATATATTCTCCTATACACATACTCTCTATCTGCAGGAGTGTGACAGAAACAGAGACTACGAGTAAGACTAAGCCTTGCATCAAAATGAGATTTGTATTTTTTTTAATGAAAAAATAAAAAAATAAAGGGATAGGGAGGACAAAAGGAAGGAAGGTGGAGGAAAAAGGAAGGTGAGGAAGAGAGTAGGAAATTGAACCTTGCTTAATAGTGCTAAGAAAGAAAGAAAGAAAGAAAGAAAGAAAGAAAGAAAGAAAGAAAGAAAGAAAGAAACAATTTGGGTTGAAGCGAGAGGGAGAAAAAGTAAAAGTAAATGAGTTGGCAGGAAAGAGAAATGAGAATAAAGAAACTGTCAGGAATAAAGAAAATGTCAGACATTACAGACAAAAAAGAGAAGAAGAAAGCAGGAAAGAGAATAAAAAAGAAGAGTAAGTAAAGGATAGAATAAGTGGCCGTGGGTCTGACAGTGTGCAGCTGCACTGGGTGTGTTTATTGTGATGATCAGTGGCAGCTGGAATTCAAACAGACAAACATTCAATCAGTGTATCTCACAGGAAACATCTCAGACTTTAAGGTTTTTGTCAATTTGATCAAACCCAAAGAGTTATATAATGAAGAAGAAGAAGAAGAAGAAGAAGAAGAAGAAGAAGAAAAAGAAGAAGCATCAGGATAAATGTTATAGTGCAAGGCTTAAAGCAGTATAATAATTACTTTATGTATTGCTTGGCCAGGCACACATCCAGATCCCTCCCCCAAAAAACAAACATACATAAAGGTCTTGTGTTCAAATTCCATTAGAGGAGTAGAAAATTAGCAAAATATAATTAGGCATCGTTTTCCCTGCTACTGCTCAGGAAAATAAGCTCATACGGCCTTACTGCACTGGCTGAGTGGAGCAGTAAATGGATGACTGGTTATATAGGCAGTTAAGGAGAGGAGCTTGAGACAATCCACACTGCTGTTAAACCTCTGACAATAAACAGCAGCGAAGCCTGAGAGCATTTTCCATTCAGAGCGCTTGGCTGGATACAGGTCGTTCCTTTCAGCTCTAACGCAACAGAACCAGGGTGTAAACAAACACCTATTCAATATTTCATCCAGCAAAAAAAAAAAAAAATAATAAAAATAAAAAAAGTAAGTGTTTCTCATTCCCCTCTCAGCTGTAACTTATTCATCGCGTCATCCAAAATCAAAAGCAGCTTTTTGAGCTCAGCAGGATGAGATGTGCACCTAAATTATTCAGCTTTCGGTGCTGCCTCCCCCCTCCCCCTTTGGCCTACCTTCTGATCTATTGCTGTAATAAGAACGAAGTCTCGCCAACTTTTATATCCGACTCATTGAAGACTTTCTCCCCACCCTCGGCACCTCAGCCGAGACATTTTTAACCATGCCAGTATTAATGGATTAGGTGATATATTACCTGAACAGCTTCTCTCCAATACAATTATCCTATCTCAGGGATCAGTTAGCATGTGTTTGCAGGGTGGAAGAAACAGCATGCAAACCTGAGCTCAGATCTGATGCAATGCAGTGACATCTCATACAAACACAGGGGTGCCTAGTGTGGGGAAAGACACATGCAATTGGGCTTCTGTTACAATGCACATTTCAACAAAGGTTGCACTGAGCTTGGGGGGAAAAAACACAGAGCAAAGATAAAATACCGGAGAGATTGCTCGAAGTGTGGAAGGTGTCAAGAGCTGGCAACAGATGGCAGTAAAACATCATACTGTGGAGGCTTCAAAGTAATGTGTGCGCACACACACACACACACACACACAAAATGCAGCTTCAGTGGTGGGTGTAAAGAAGGAGAAAAGGAGAAAAAAAGAAACAACAACAAACTGAAAATGAGAGGGAGTTCTTTTCATATCGCATTCCCAATTCCTGCAGGATTGGCACAATGTCAGCTGAAGACCGAATCCTGAGAAACTCTGATCTGCTGGAAGTACCACTTTCAATATACCCATGCAGCCACTTAAGGACACATTCGTGTCTGGCTGACTATAAATGGAGTCTAAATAGGTCAAGCCTTTTAGATACTTTCGCTAGTTTTTAACCACCATAACACCCATTCTGAATACAGAGCCATTCAGGAAAGAATGAATACACAGAGTACCACCTGCTGCTGCTTATTTTGCCTCATTTAACAACCTATAATGCAATTTCTTAATGCAACCCACCTAGGATGTGGGAGAGAACAGAGCGTCCTCTGTATATTTGTTCTGGTTTGATTGCTCCTCTCATTGACGAGTTTGTGTGTAGGCTACATTGCTGCGTGGTTACAGATCAAGCTAGTTTCCCTGGTCACGCTCCACCATATTTATTTCCATTTGTATGCCTCTTTTAACAACAGACATTGTCACAAAGCAGCTGCACACAATATAGAATATGTGGACAAGTGGATACAAAGAGATAATAAATGTGGACGCTTGCAAATTTTTTTTTTATTTAATTATTCTGTAATTAATTGAGTGCCAATGAGGTGATCTTTGTGCTTCAAGTGAAAGGTTATTTTGTTTTCTTTTAGTTCCACATGATTCTCGACCCACATTTCCTTTTGGTTCATTTAATTATATGCACCATAGAAATACACCAAACCAGACAGCAAATGAACCAAAAGTATCCATTTGTGCTCTGACTCAGACTAATAAGTGTGAAAGCGCCCTTAGATCCCTAATGAGCAAGTCAGGAGCACTGCCAATGAAAAACTCCACCAGACAACATAAAGAGGAAACCTTGAGAGGAAACAGATCTAAAGGGGAAGGCTTCTGGATGACACCGGATACATGGAGACACCTCTTCTCCAGCTGTATACTATAAAGTCAAACAGCACTTATTCTGTTAAAAGGATTTTCAGTAGGAGTGTCATAGCCTTTACGATAACAGCAGCAGTTCTTTGCTAAAATAAGTCTACGGTTTCCAGTTCATATTATTTTCTAGTTCTTATCATGTTAATGCAAGCAGGTGCTTCCTTATAGAGAGACTGCACATCTCGATGATGGTTAATAGCCTGGACTCATCCTCGTCCTTTCAGCCGAGTTCTACGAGCCATATTTATATTAAACCAGACGTAATTTCCCAAAACAGTAATACACTACTGACCTGCGAAGGACAACAAAAATATCCGAGTATAAAGCTACAGTCTCATGCTGATTTTGAACTGTTTAGCCTTCTGCTATGTGAGAAGCAAATGGGAAAAAATACATGCTGCAGGAAAAAAGAAAAAATGAAATTATTATAAGATATTCAAGTCAATCTGTAAGGTTAGAAGGCCATGATATTGTACATGATCTTTGCCACTGTGTGACTAGAAATCACACACACACACACACACAGGCTACTGCTGACCATCCAGGTTACCCATCCATATTTTTTATAATCCTATATACAATGTTTACAGCTTCCTCTCCGTTTCAGATGGAGCAGCTAAGACACATTACTAACAAAACTGTTTATTGCTTCTAGTCTGTCATGCATACATTGCGCTTTCCCTTTATCATGCAGTAAAGCGGGTTTATTAGGAATCGCACTGACTATTATGTTTACACATGAGCAGGTCAAACTGCATTGAGGCTGCAGTTATTAAGAAAAACCATCACATGAAATATTTTACAGAACGAAAACAATTCAACACATAATCACCAGTGGCACTATAAGTACCCTTTGGGTCAAAGCTGCACATTATTTTAAAATCTGTTTATGATTATGATTATACTGCCTGATATATGTGTTACCTGCATGGTGTTTTTTTATAGTATAGCAGAAAAAATATGATAGAAATTTATTGGCGGCTGTACAGTAACTATATGGGTATTTAAAAAAAAATAAAACAAAAAATTACACATAAGTGAGCAAACACTGATAATCAGCACTCATCCAAAGAACAGGCCAGAAAGCCGTTATATTTATGGCATTTGGCATCGGTTATATAAAATAAAAGACCACACACACACACACACACACACACACATACACAATGCGGTCTTTTCATTACAGCACTAAAAAACAAAATTCCCTGTTTTGCCAACAAAGAAGATTTTTTAGATTTCTATAATTTTAATCATATTATTTTCCTCCAAAAACAAACAACAGGGAACAAAATGATTGATGCTAACAAATTATTCCATGTAATTTAGTTTAAGATGGATAATCAATCACAGAACTGGAAGAACATGAAATGTTTTTCTTTTTTTCCCACTGAAGTCCCATCTACGATTTTCTGTAAAATGAACAGCCTTCAACATGCATTTGCTTTCGGAGGTTTTTGTCATCAGCTGCAAACATACACCGTGTCAGAATATACACAATCATACGTTACTGTCACAAAGAGAAAAAGCAAGAAAGAAAATGCCAGCTCGATTTACTGAATGATGGTTTAAAACGGAACAAGGATTTCTCTACTAATGCACGTCGATCCTGCTCCTCGCTGAAGGTACGACTAAAGCTGGTTTTAGACGTGCAATTACAGCAGTCTTTTAAGATTAGGTACTTGTGTTAGATTATAAGAGATGATTCCAATAAAAGCGTGGCCAACACGCTGTGCAATAACGTGTTCTCCATGTGAGATATGATGAAGATTCTCTAATACTAGACTTGCACTTAAATAAAATGACTACTTGCTGCTGTGGAGCATGAAGGGAGCATGATAGAAGCTTCTGGAAATCAAGCTTTTTTGTTGTTGCTCTTACCGTATTTGTATCTAACATTTCATTGTGCCATAACTTCCGCATACTGATGAAAATGAAATGCAATACTCTGAGCAATTACATTCACTATTGCTAAAAAAAACAGCATTTAATGGTGCAATAGTCAGTGATACAATTTTGGGCAAAGAATAACCGGGAAATACACAAAACATTTAAAAACATATATATATGTATTCTTTAAGCCATTATGTGGCTGAAAAAACCAGCCATTGGATCAGAAGTGGATACTCCCCAACACTCCTTCTCTTCATCCCTCACGTCAGTTTGTTTGGAGAGAAAAAAACATGGCTCAAGCCTGTAAGCTCTGTGTGCAGGCAGATAATTCTTGTTTTAGTAAAATAAAATAAAAAATAAAAACATGCTGTGTTTGGAGACAAACTTAAGAAGAAGTAATGCAATAAAACTAAAATAAACAAAGCCAGCGCTTTTCCAAGACGGAGCCATTTTATTACCGGTGAAGCAGGTAGGATTTTCCTCAAAGTCAGGTCAGGAAATGTTTTCAGTTCCCATGCAGCTATGCTAACAATGCTAATAGCACCGGTCGCAGCTGAAATCTTTCGAAAACCCATTAGAAACAAAGAAACAGGGCAGCACAGGCATGATTTGCTACAATCGTAAATCAGTACAAGCCGAATTTTGCGCGTTTAACTTGACTTTCAAGTAGTTGAATGGCTGAGTGAGCAAAAACTAAATGCTATCATCAGCCTGTAGCTGTAAAACACACTAAAGGCAGTGCTTTAGAGTTCATTTTGGAGCGTAGTAATATTCTTACTGTTTATTATTATGTTTCGTCAATCTTCTGTGCTATTATATCATTATTCTGTATCTAAGTACTATTTAACCTTTATCTAAATAGCAAAGCTGACATCATTGAATAAACAGGCGGCCTCTTTACTTGCACAAAATGATAACACTCTAATGCTAATCCTTGTCAATTAACAAAGTCAGATGGACTTGCTAACAGTCCATTAAAGATTCTGTGGGCAGAGCTTTGTGAACATGGGAAGAACGGGCATAAAGGGCTAAAATAAAATAAAATAATATTAATAAAAAAACATTTAAATGGGAAACCACCTACAGTATTTAACCATTATTTTTTAAAATGGAATGCTCATATATTTGTTTTAAAAAAGAACTTTCACTGAATTATATCAGGTGACATAAATCCATTGCAGTGTGCAATATTTTCTGTATGAAACTAATAATAATTATTTAATTAAAAAAAAAAAAAAAAAATGAAACCACTTGCGTCCTGTATTTTATGTTCTTTCACTGCTATGATTGCTTATTATTATTTTTATAGCACAGTGAAAGCACACTTCCTAGTCCCCAGTTGAATGTTTTTCATTAAAGAGATTAATCAGTGGAAGAGAAACGTGGCACACTGTCCGCAGGTCAGAAACAAAAAGCATTAATGTTGTTTTTTTTTGTAGTTCATGTCATTTCACCTGTATATATTTCACTCCGACATGGAATCTTCTCCATTTTCTACTGAATAAACTGTCAGATGAGACCAAAATCTGACAAAAATGTGGAGTTTGCTGTCTCCAAGTGTTTTTAAGTGTGTTAGATATTATGGGAAGAGGCTCAGTCCTGTGATTTACTCCAGTGGAGTCATCACCAAATATAAATTGTAGCTTAGCTGATTATTTAGATATGAACATTTTGTAGAAACATTGCATTATTTACAAATATATTTCATATATTCATTTTCTTTTCCTCATTTTCCTGTAAGGAGCTTATAAATCTGGAGTTGATTGTAAGTGGTCTAGAAGTGGTTTCTCTCTGAGGTTCAGGATAAAGCACCTGAAAAGGTTTGTAATTTTCACTCAGCTGCTAAACATCTGCACAAATTCGCTTGGCCTCATTTACAAACATTGATATGTGAAGTACCAAAATACTCATCAGCAGAACAGCTTGTGGGGTCTTGAGTGTTCAATTATCAGCAAAATATCACAACAGAATGGAAACAGCTCCTACAGCAAGGGTTTTTAAAATGCCAATCATATAGACATGACCGTGTGTTTGACAATATGGATCTGAACTGAAATGAGATGTAAGAGAACAGAACTGAAGGGATGGAAAGATAACTGCAAACTCTGTGTAGTTAAGGAATAGCCGTCTTAAAAGGAGTAGCGATGATAACTTACACATAAGACACACACACACACAAAATCATTCTCTTGTCTGTGGAGATCTGTAATCAGGTCAATAAGCTGTTGACACAGTAATTGGGAAAAGGAGGTTTGAGACTGTGCACATGAAAGAAGGTGCTGCGCTCTACACCTGCAGCATTAAGATTCTGCCTGTGTACCTCCTGGCTGACCTTGAATCTGCCGCTGCGCCACGCTTGATCCCATCAGATCTTGCCGGTAAAACTGGACCAGGAAAGGTGACCTCTTGCTGTGAAATCAAGTGGCAGAATTATTGATATTTGCCCAACAATGCTGAGTTTACTCCAACTCCCTGATAAGAAGAGATTAGTGGCACCAGCACATGTCAATGTCACAGAGGTTCGAGTGCGAGAGTATATATACATATACAGTATATGTGTGCGGAGTGGAGGAGGTTATTATCTAGTGGGACACATGACACGGTAAATCCTGATGCCGAAGTTGGGACAGTGTAACAGAGCCACTGTACCTTTGAGTGTCAGCCATGTCTGATAATTTCTTGATTAAATATTCAGTGTAGCATTCATCCCCCACTGGTGTGTGATTATATGGGTCAAGAAGTGGAGGAGTCATGACACTGATGAATGGTTACGCACCTACAGGGTTCATATTATGACTCTTTAATTCGGTTGCATTGTTACACAGCAGCAGAGCCTAACTACCACTGGATTTATTCTTCATCACCAAGAGAGGTCCTTTAGATTGCCACAACGGTGGAGAACTTTATATTGCATGAATACTTGTGTTTATTAATTTAACTGTATGATTAATTGTATGTGTAACACAATGACACTATCTGCATCGGTCTATTCCTACAAATGTCTGTATATGGATTTGAAGAACGTCAGATTTTGGAAATCACATGGAACAGCTTGAAAAACTCACTTTCTAATATTTCATTAACAAAGTAGATAGCAACAAATTGTTTGCATAATTTTTCCCTGTGAGATTTTCAGTAATTAAATGAAAAACAGTGGAAAATGTGCATATTAATATTTGTAAAAATGTTTTTTTGGAGACTCCAGCAGAGAAACTCTCCTGTGGGCCCAGTGGGTGGTCTGTGTGGGATATATGCAGCAGTGGCTCTGCAGGGAAATGTCATGGGGACGTTTTAAAATAGGAATGTTAAACAGAACTCATATTTGAACAAGCGCAGCACAAAGCCAGCACACTGCCGCAGAGCAAACCTCCCTGCAATGGACAAAAGCAATAGACATGCTGCTGCACTCCACAGCCAGCAGATATGCATCACACTCGGGTCTGGAGCTCGACAACAGTGGGGAAAAAAAACCCAAAACCAAATCCTTGTTGTATCTGTGTATGTATCTGATTAGAAGACTCCACATCAGTAAAGTTTGGGAACACTAAACTCGGCTAAATCCAGAAAGGGACACTGCTGGATCAAGTTGAGTGTCCTTGTACTGAGTGTCCTTGTACTTATAGATTGAACAGGCCTCTCTTTCTTTTTCACTTTCATTCATTTTCACCCTAGTGTGTAAGCAGTAAAACACAATGCAGCATACTTTTATAGAAAAATAAATAAATAAATCACTGATAAGATGGCGTGATGTGGTGGAATGGAAGGGAAGCGTTAGTTGATTTTCCTCTGGCAGCACGTCCTGAACTGTTTTTATTCCTCTTAAATCACAGCAATTTGCCAACAATTACATTTACATTTAAGTCATTTGGCAGACGCCCTTATCCAGAGTGACGTACAAAAGTGCTTTGAAGTCTCCATCAATGAATACATTAACACTGGTTCACAAGGTCATAGACTAACCATGAGTCTACAATTCTGTTGGGAGGAAATATAACACACAAACATTTTTTATTTCGGAAGAAAAAACAGGAAAAAATATGTGCTTGTTTAAGTATTTTAGGAACAGGAAGGTCCATTTTTCCTAAATATTTCTCTCTCTCCCTCTCTCTCTCTCTCTCTCTCTCTCTCTCTCTGCTAATAAGCTGCATAAAAAAGAAAAAAAAATGCAGCTTGTTGCAAATCTTAGAAAGGTGCTTTGTTAGAAACTGCTGTCTAGAAAATTAATCAAAACCTCCTCCTAATCACATCTGAGAATAAATGATAACCTCTACACTGATAACTTTGCCCTCGTATTAAATACAATTAAATAAAGGCACATTTTTGGAACTTAGATTGTCCTTTTACTGCATCAGTGACACAGTAATAAATATTAAGGATACAGTAATAGATAGTTATGGCAGCAAATGAGATGGTCTAAAGACCTTTATTGTGGTGTTTTAACACCTGAATGCAGATTTGTCCTATTGACTTTGTGCCTTTGCCTGTAGCTGTGAAGGACATAACGTGCACTCAGTTTCATGGACATTCTTCTTAACAGGGATATGATATGAAATATGTATCACCAAATAAAAATGGATACATTCAAGTCATAACAACCTTTATAATGTTTTAAATAACATAAAGCCTTCGTTTTATGCGGTGCAATTGATAAGAACCAACCATCTTTGTACTGTTATTCCTCTGGGCTTCAATATCTCAATATTTAGCCTTAGATTTCAGAACAGGGTGAGTTTAGCCTTGACCTTGGCCTGCTTTAAAGAGTCTAGCCTTCTTTCTGAAAACATGTTTGTCTGACCTGATACCCTCACGAAGAAATGTGCCTGGGAAGATTTACTCAAGTAATTCAGAGCATTTAAAAAAATAAATAAAAATCTTCAAGATTTCTATTATACCTCAATGAAAAGTATCGACCTGGACTACAGTGAAACGTTCCTTCTTGTGAAGTTGCTTTTGCTAACCACACCTCGGTCAATGCTTCCCTGCTATTCTACTGCTAATGGAGAATTAGTCATCCTATCTTCAGAAATAAACCTATTTGTTCGGTAATGCATATAGAGCATTAGATCATTAGGTAAAGCTCATCAGTCTGTTGCCTAGCAATCATTTCTATTTCTGACACATATTACTGTATTCTCCCTATGGTAATGAAGTAAGTTTGTTCCAAAATAACGGAACAAAAAGAATAAAAAAAAAAATAATGCTAATTAATTTTGCTAAGCAAATGGTTAAGCAACGTTAATACAAATTCAGACAAAAAATTTAGGTAACAACGATCAGCAGCAAAAATACAGCTAAGAGAGTCATCCTATGTGTAGCTATCTCCAGTGTAGAAATGTCATGTGAATCCAGTTCAAAGGCAAGAGAACCACATTATGTCATACATATTCCTCCATTTTAAAGCCTCTTTCGAAATGGATTGAAACGTTAAAGTCTCAGTGACACTGAAGCCCTGCCACTTATTAAACATCATAATCTTCACTAGATTTTAATCATCAACTGTGTAGGCATGCCACATCACACAACGAACGGCTGTGGTGTCTGACAATGTAAACAACCTGACAATTATAGGGAAGAAAAAAATACTGCAACACTGCATTTTGTACAGTCTAAAATGATTGGCACTTCTCATAAAAACACCAGTTTCACCATTGTGTTCAACATTACCAAAATTATCAGCACCCGACGGAAATAGCTTATGGGCCATCAAGCTCTTTTATTTGAAAATATTTTTAGATTTATTTTTAGTCGAAGTCTTTCTCCAGTTCAAACCACAAGTTTCTGGTTCTTCCTCATGTCATCTCAGGGAGATGCTCCTTACACTTCTGGATCCTGCTCCTTAGAAATCTCAATGTAAATCTAAACCTCTGTAATGCTACTTATTAAGTGCTGTACAAATTAATTGGAAATATACTAGAGAGGGTTCAAATGGATGTATATTTGGGGTCATTATCTTGCTGACAATGTTTTACTGTCCTGGCAAACTTTCTGGGATCTTAAAAGTTCCTGAGCCACCAGCTACAAATTATCCCAACAGCATCGATTATCCACCATCTTATTTCCCAGAGGATATTAGTGGATTTCCTGTCTGCAGCCCTTTTTGCAAAAAGATTTCGGTCTCATCTGTCAACACATAACTCCAATTGTCGTTCCAATGATGACTGCCAAAGTTCAAGTGCTGCAAATTTTTAGAAGCTCTCAAGAAGGCATTCTCTTTTGCCAAGAGTGTGATTGTCTCTGTGTGATTTTTGGCCATCCTTCTAGCTTAAAGCAAGAAGTAGCAACAGGGAATTGGCAATATACTCTTGGGTGCTCTTATTGGCAATTTTCAACTGTTTTTGACTTTTGACACTTAATTTCTTATGGCCCTCATTGTGCTTAATGGTGTTTTTAACTGGCTCCCAAGTGAGCGGACGAAAGGAAGAACTTCTGATAATTGGTGCACCACAAGGCAATCATGGGTATCTGAAATCCAGCTGAAGTGGGCAGTTATCTTAAATGCCAGAAAAGGTGACAGTAAGAATGTAATTCTACAAGTTTTCCAAACCCATTTTTGTATTTTGTTTTGTTGGAATTGCAGTCATGTACAACTGAGCAAAGCTTGCACGATGCACCTGCACAACTGCTGTTTTATTTACTCCAGGGTTCTGTTGTTGACCTGTGTGCATGACTAGAAAGCTAAACTCGGTGGAAGAGCAAAGGGTTGATAAAAAGACACATGATTGCAGTGTTGTTTTTTTGGTAATTCCGGGACCAACGGCGCAGGTTATCGCAGATCGCGACAAATGTGAAATAGAGTTATTATGTTATACGACATTATTAAATTAAAATTCAATTATTATTCGTCTCGTACAAAGTCATAGACAGTATGATGTGTAGTGAAATGCTTTTCAAGACTGTCCTTGATATATAAATAGAGCCAATTAACACTAAGGCAAAATAATAATAATAATAATAATAATAATAATAATAATAATAATAATAATAATAATAATGTAAAAGAATAAAGAAGTTGACACAAATAAGATACACTAAAATAAAATAGAACATCTAGGCTAAGGCATATGGGGAAAATATGGAGGAAAACTGCAAAAGAAAAATAAATACATAAAAAATAGAGATGGTAGTGATCTGAATACAGTGATTGGATCTGAATATGATACAGTGATATGTAGGAACATGAACATAGGATGTTTTATATATATATATATTGGTAAAGTGCAGAAATGTGCATGTTGTGCACTGATTAAAAGGTATATTTAAGTCTGTTGCTCTAATATTTAGTTAAATCTGATCCTTTTCATTGCTTTAGAGTGTGCAGATTATTACAGATCGTTGTTTGTAAAACATCTGGCTGACGAATTTCACAGTCTTCTCTGTTGCTGTATTTTATGTCACCACATGTAGAGTTCTTAAATCATTCACTGATTTTGAAATCATTCTTTGGGATACAAATCATCCCAAAGGGAGGTAATGAGAGAGAAAGCAGAAGTGGAAATTTGACTGACATTTCAAAAAGTTGATTGAATAGTTGAATAGTCGGCATCGATACTGCTGATGTTATGTAAATAAATTGCTTGTTTTTACATAGTAATGCAAGTTTTAATGTTTTTGGTCTATGAAGCAAAACATGCCACTTCAATTCGATGCACTCATCCCATTTACTAAAGCATTTATGATTACAGCAGCAGTTCTTAGAAAGTAGCAAGCGACTTGATTATCCCTTGAAGCCAGGGTGAGACTGGGGCATAAACTATTTTTTAGGAGCTCAGATATTTAGGATTCATGTGAGGCCATCCGAAGCAGTAGCAGGTGACTTACAAATACGATTCATCCTGTTGCATTTTTTAGACTCGTATTATCTCCATAGCATCTTACAACTGATGCATGATGTGTTTTTTGACACGTGTTATGCTTGTGCACATTGTTAGCCATGACAGAGTTGCTCTTTTTTGTGAAGTGGCCTATTTATGTTAAAGTTGAGCTACACAAATAGTGAACCTCCAGAAAACGGGGTTAAGAAATGGGACAAGACATTTAAAGCTGTGCTAAGTGGGGGTCTCGGGAGAATGTAACTCCCCCTTTTGTGTTGCCCCACCCACATCAGCCTTGTGTGTTAATATCTGACCACAAAAATAGCAGTGGTGTAAAACTGTGTATTTACAAGCAAGCAGGCGAGCAAGCCAATATCTCTTTTTTTTATATATGGCATTTACAGATGTGTTTTTAGGTTTTGATTCAAAAATGCTAGTTCACTAGGTCAGGGACTAACAGTACCATGAGTCTAAAACACCCTGCTGAGGAGGTTAGTATTATATGAGTGAATCTAATCATGCTTGCATTGCCATGAGAATAGATCTCTATATCTTTTAAACACATTTTTAATCTAATCATTTTAATCTATTTTTAAACACTTAAAGAAGTGCAAACTAAATCTCAAAGTAAAAAGAATAAAAATGACCTGAGGATTCTGCTCTGCCTCAGAGTATCATTCATTTCATTTATTTAAAATAATTTCATCTTCATTCAATGTAGTAGTCTCTAAATAAATCTAATTCCGCAGAATGTCTTTCCATCTACTGAGAACTATAAAAGGTAAGCGTCTTGCTGATCGCTGAGCCCATATTTAAGAAACAGCAGTCTCTCCTGCTGAATGTTTCCTTACTTTGTTCTGTAAGAATAGAGCAAAGTGGGTGAAGCCAATAAAATTAGGACAAGGCTTTCTGGGTGAGAAAAAGTACCCTCAATTAGACTTTAATCTCTGTTATCTCTAATGTCGCAGCCGTTGCCCCACTACAATTCACTGCTTCACATCTTCACATTTCTTTACATTCCTGAATGAAAGAAAGGGAAAGAAGACAAAGAGAAAAGCCTCCATGTATTGCTGACTGTAAGAAGATCTCCGCAGTAAGGTAAAGCGAGTGTTTGGATCATGAATGTGAATGAGGTCAAACTACTGTTTAAATCTTACCCAATTATCTCCCAGTATAAGTAGGCCACCTACATTTCGCATTTGCAAAAATATTATATTCTGGACAACACTGTACACTGCAATGGAGAAGCTAATCCCTAAACTGTGCTAAATGCTATATTTTTACATCCAGCAGGACAACATCTTATGAGTATAATGCACATAGACATTATGACTAATCTGCTTTTTTAATGTCTTCTTTTGCCCAAATGAGACTTTATGTAAACTTTTTTTAGTTGTGTGAACTCAAAAATCTAGTCTTTTTAACTCATGAGAGTGAAATAAATGGGTGTTAGTATAGTCAAGCACAGTCCAAGATTGGTGTTACGATGGGATGTAAAGTCAATTCTTTTGATTCAATCATAGTGAAATCTCATCCACTAACTAGTTCTCACTTGCCACTCAATAGGACAAAATAGAAAAGTTCAAGATGTTTCTGATTCTCCAGAGTTTTTTAACTCATATTTTGCACTGTGAATATGAATATGACCATAGACTCCTCTCCCAAAGCCACAATTCTCAGCACAGGAGTACTGTCAATACTTCAAAAACAAAAGATTCAGCTTAGTTGTCTTACCCTAATTGTAAATGACTGCTAAGAAAATAAACCTGTTTAACAGTGACGCTTTGTCTCACTTGTCTAATCACCTTTGGCCTGAAACAATCCACATTCACATTTTCAAAATCAATACACTGATCACAAATAATCTGCAAATCTTTATATAACTTATTCTCATCGACCTGGTCAATGCTACTTTGCCTCACGGTGCAACCAAACAAACATAAATCCTTCCAACATGGACAACTGTACAGGTTTCTTGTTAATCAGATTGATTTGATACTAACTATACAGCTTGCTTTCGTTTCAGAGTTCAGGATGGCTTGAAAAGATGAGAAACACAGGGATGCGGTTTCAGCATGTTCCGTCACGTAGCTGTCCGGTTTTGATGCCACTATTCACAAACCACTAGCATTTTTCTCTATGAACTACTTTCATCACTGGGAAACAGTACTCACCTCACTATTATTGGCACCACAGTGTTATTTTCAATTATCTGACTGGAAAGGACTTTCAAAACATCACTGCCACTGCATCCCAATCTGGCACCTGGATATCCATCCTGAAGGAACAGATGGAGAAAACGACCCCCAAACTTCTGCTCCTCAGCTAAACAGAAAGAGATCATGCCATCAGTTAAAGATTGCCTAAACTGCCTCAATCAGTCTGCCAAAGCTGCTGTGGGTAAAGAGCTTGTATTTCAGGCTACACACTGCATGTGAATAAGGCCATTTTTCTTTTTTTAAAAAAAAGATAAATATTAAAAATAATTCTAATTACTTACATAGTTGATTAACTATATTCAGATATTTTTGGATTAAAACTGTATCAAAAATGACATTTATTTATTTAAATGAATATAAAAAAGATGCACAAATTATATGTATACTTAACAAAACCCAAAAGCAGTTGTTGTTCAAATTAAAATATTTATTTTACTATGAAGACGGTTTTAATTTCGCAAGAAAACACTAACTCAAGAACATCAACATTTTGGGGATGTGTTCGGATTCTGAACTATCCTTTTAAATAGAAATAAGTTCAATCATAAAAGATACAACAGCGGAAGGCCACTGGACAGTTGAAGTGGACAGCTGAATATCGTAAAAAGAGCCTGTGGCTAATGCAGTCTCAGATTCTTGGCTTGACAGCAGCGGAACCTGATGTAGTGTTCTGTTGTTGTGAGGATTGATGTGCCTCAAGGTTTGATGTGTTGTGTGTTCTGAGATGCTTTTTTGCTCACCACAGTTGTTAAGAATGATTATCTGAGTTACACTAGCCTTCACATCAGCGCAAACCAGCCTGTTTTTGCCTCCAGAAATGCTGCTTACTGGAAGTTGTTTATTTTACACACACCTCTATAAACTCTAGAGATTATTGTGCATGAAAATCGCAGAAGATCAGCAGTTTCTAAAATACTCAAACCAGCCCATCTGGCATCAAGATCTATGTCACCGTTAAAGTCACTCAGATTGCATTTTCATGTCTGTAGTGAACACCTCTTGAAGCTCTTAGCTGGTATATGTGTGATTTTATGCATTGCACTACTGCAGCTGATTGGATAACTGCATGAATGAGCAGGTGTACTTCTAATAAGTGTATATCTGCTTCACATACATAATATGGGAGGAATAAAACAGTCCTATTACTTACCTCCCAGGACCAGTTTGTGGTATAGATAACATTTCTATTTGTTTCAGTGTAGTTATTGAATAATTCATAACACTTTGAGATGAATCATAACTCAATAAAATACTAGGTTTAAAGGGTTGTGCATTTTCTTTTGTACATTATTCTATTATGTATTATATACTTATTGTGTGGTTGTTTTTTTGTTCTTGCTCGTCTCATGATGTTGCTTGCTCTTGGCAGTTAAATGTTCACGCCTCCTGATGATGTGTTAGGGCTCGCTATTTTCCTGTTGTAGGGTCAAACGCTGTTCCCTCACTAAGAGAACAAGGAATTACTGACCAATCTCTTTTGCAGTGTACTCTTTTCATCCTGCTTTTAATGAAATAAAGCTGCCCCTAATCTGTATAGTGAATGCCTTGTACACCATTATGTGACTTCCATCAGGGATTGATTTCTTAGACACTGAGTCTCACCCGTTAAGAGGACTTAAAGCCACTGGTCCATTATACCTAGCTTACTCCATAGTGGACACGGCAAGCCTGCAGCATGCCAATTACTTTCATTCTTGTTCCTCATGACATTCGAGGCACTACAGAACGTGTAGGCAAATAAGGGTGACATTTTTCTTGCAGTGAATTAATCTTTGAGTTACAGTTCTTTAAGACTGACCTATTAAGTGTAATTCCACCTAGACCTCATTAGGTAAAAAAGAGTTCCTTATGACCTTTTCTGTGATTGGCACGTTGCAGTTCCTTATTTTACAAGCTACATACGGTATTATTTTTTTTACGCTAAGTAACAATGCTGTTCTTAATCGCGGAAAACCTTTTAGTTTTCTTCATTTTCCGAGTTGCTTCTTGGAAATTCTGCCATGAAAGTGCTTCTGAAAATAGTGTATAAATTAATGGATGTTTAAAAGAAAATGTTTTCCATCCACATTCAAAGCCCAGAAGAAAGAAGAAAACATCAAACACATGCTGAATGGAAGCAAACAGTTGGACAAAAAAATAGGTACAGTTCTGTGAACCAAATGTACAATGTTACACACAGAGAATTTGTTTCCAATCATTTGTAAACAGAGTATTTGTTACCAATCATTGATCCACTTGTAGCAGGGCAGACGTTGTTTATTCCATGTTCTACAAAAGGTACAATCAGCTTTACTCTGAAGAAACAAAACGTATTTTTTCATTTCAAGTGGCTATACACAATTTATCAGCATGGTAGCAAACAATAACCATCATCAGTGTTAAAACTGATGGAAACTGGAAAAACCACACAGTATACACGGAACACTGAAACACTTTACTCTAATGTTATATCAAAAAATAAAGCTTGACTTGAGGTGCTGTTACAGAAAAATGCGTGTGAAAGGCTGATATGAAGCAATTCCTATCCCAGCAGCTCTTTCCATAAATGTTCTCCTTACAGAGATCTTAATGACTAAAATGGATTTTTTCTGTGTTGAAGAACATATTTATAAAAATCAGTTTATTATTAGGTTTAAATTATGTGGAGGAATAGTCATCTGAGCCCCTGTGCATTTGCTGTCTCTATAGAAACGATAATGAATTACCTTACATTCTCACTAACAAGTGCCAAAGCATCAGGCGACCATTCATTATCTTCAGCGACAGAGCCAAGTGACATCGTGACATGAATGATGATATTCTTAATTGTATGCAAATTAGGTATGACATGGTAAAGAGACAAAATGCAAATGACCAGTCCTATGGTCACAACTTTACTTCCTACCTGCAATTAGATTCCCATTCACATGCAGTTTCATACGCGGAAATGTGAGAATAACTTTTGGTTTCAACTTATTAAATGTCAACAGACACCATTACACACACACACACACAAAAGAGAGCTTAGAGGGAAGTAGCAGAGATCATTGCTGGCTCTGGTGAGTGTATCAGTTAGCTCAGCTAGTAGAGTTGTACAAATTTACTGACACTACCGAGGTGATTATTTTCCTATCAAAGGACATATATATATATATATATTCCTAGATTTTGTCAAGTCAAGTTATTGCCATTTCAACCATATGTGGCTGGTGCAATACATAATGAAAGGAAACAACGTTCCTCCAGGACGCTGGTGCTTCATAAAGATATAAAGGTACATAAAACAGCAAGGAACTAGGGACTAGTACAATCACACAGTTCTACATAAAGTGTGCAACGGCTGAGTTGACAACAACCCCTCCCAACCCCAAAAAAGTAATCAAATTTCAGTCAGCGTCATTATTGTTAGTCATCATCAATCATTACATATTCATAAACTGGGATTATGCTTCAGGCACAGATATAAAACGTCTCCAGAGCTCGAGTGCTGCATTCTCTTCCTAGCTCCTGCCCTCCTTCTCCTCTCGTTTAACCAGTAAGACACACATCCAAATTGAATGAATGATGCTTCTTGTTCATTCGTTTTGTTCATGACCGACATGTCCCTGTTCGATCGTATTATCTGCAAACTAGTTCCTTCACTTTGTAATGAACCATAATGTCCACATGTCCCAGTTCAGACAGAATCAGTACTGCTCTCATTTAGACTCAACTCCAAGTCTCTTTCATTAAGAGTTATATTATTTCGATAGGTCCAACCAATGACATGCTCCTTTATAGGCCACACTCTAATGTAGTCTTTAAAAATCAGGCGAAAGATGCCAAAACAGCACGTTTTACACGGGTGAGGAAATGAGGAAAGTGACTTAAAAACTTGACCAAAAACTGATTTGTTTACAAACTGAACACCACTAAAAAAGACTAATTCAATAGATGCAAAGTCAAGTAGATACATTCATTTACATACACACAATGTTTCCCAATGAATTGAGACACCATGGATACAATTATGATGCTTTCGGCTGACAACTCTTGCATGCATATTAGTTGTTTTTTTTTTTTTTGCAAAATCTATTTAACCCTGCTAAATTTTTACTCTAAAGTTATATTAGAAATGTTGTACAGATGATAGACAAAGTTAAGGAACAGGACAGACTACTTCTCAGGGTCTTAACATCTCTTGGTTTGGGTCCTCATGAGAAAATAGCACCTAGGGTGAGGCAATGATTAACAACCACAAAATCCCTAACCATTCAGTGCCTGATCATCCTTACTAGCAAGGGATTGTAGGGCACTGTATAAAGCATTTTTACTAATTCTAGTCTGTTGGGTATTTTTTTTTGACAGCTTCATTTATGCAAATAATTTATAAAATGAGCAAAGGGGTCAAATTTTGCATCCTTAAGGTCCATACCACTGTAGAGTTTAGTGTTTATCATGCTCCAAATCACTCAATTCAACTCATGTAGCACTTGCTAATCAGCTGACAAGTTTAATCTAGTTCAGTCAAGTTGAAAGTAATGCTCTGGTCCTCCAAGACTCAGCTTGGATATAGCTGTACTATTGCCAAGGTTTATTTAGGGCTAGATGTAATGGCGGAAAAACAAGTCTAGTGACTTCTCAAGGGACAATTCCCCATCTGATTTTGGAAGAAGTGTAAGAAATCCATGTTGAGCATTAACAAACATTTTGATATTTATTAAATTATAACAATCAGTCAAACAGATGTAGAACTGTGGTTACGGATTTGCTCAACCAGATACAAAATACTTCAAATCTATTGTGAGATTTAATGCCCAACTGTCTCCCTCCCTTTGCTGTGGTGCTTTTTGAAAACAATTACATTTCCTCCAGGACACCTGCTCCCTGTAACTCGTGTTTCATTTCTTCTCCATCTTTCCTTCTCTTCTCACTTGTGGGACGACGAGATGACGAATTACTGCTCAAAGTCCCAATGGCCCCATTACCCTGAGCTGGGCCTAACGGAGCGTTCGTCCTTTTTGTCAGTAGCCGTCACCTGTTCTTCCCTGTCCACCGCTTCCACACTCCTTACCACCACATTCCTCCACCTCAGACTCCCCCAGGGCTGCGTTTGTCAGAGAGGAGGAGTGTAGAGAGAGAAAAGAGAGGGAGATGGATGAAGAGCAAGTCTGGCATACAGCTTTGCCCTGCATTTTGATGCATGCTTTACCTGTGCCTTTGGATTAACTCTATATGTTTGATCTCTAGTTTTTTTCCTCGGCTTTATTTTCTGTTATTTTTTTTGCAGCTCTGATTGTGGGAGGATGCTTTAAAGGTGGTTTGACAAGTTGGGACAGAATAATATCATCAACGTATATGAGATAAACTATACTCTCACACTCATCTATTGTATCCTTGTTGAGCATCCCATAGGATTTTCACCTTTGGCAGAAGCAGCTGTGCCTCATCATTTAAGGTTCCAGGTTACTGATAAGAAGGTCAGGAGTTCAAGCTGTAGCACTGCTAATCTGCCACTGTGGGCTCTTAAGCAAAGCCTTTAACCCTCTCTGCACCATATCATGCACTAAGAAATACATTTCACTGTGTTATAAAGTGACAAATAAAGTCTACTTCTTCTCTGCTGTTTTAATAACTTCCATTCTTCCGGTAAGGCTTTCCACTAGATTTTAGAGTATGGCTGTGAGGATTTGCCGATTCAGCAACAAGAGCATTAGTGAGATCAGGGACTGATGTCTAGAGAAGAGACATGGGATGCAGTCAGCATTACAATTCCAAAAGTGTGCACATGGGCACTATAAAGGGGAAAGCTATAGTATAGCCCACTAAACTGAGCACTGCAGCATTCCTGTTAAATGTACAAAAAAGCTGGCCATTGCAGCAACTCTAATTTGTTTTTAAACAGGAACGGACTCCCAGTTGTGAACAATCACATGCATATATAGAAATTACTTAACTGAAGTACTCATCAGACCATAGCTAGCTACCAGGCTAGAGACATTCATTTAGAAAGGGGAGAGTTTTAACCGACTTACACTCACTGTCTATGTATTAGGATCACCTATACACATGCACATTTATGCAATTGTTTAATCAGCAAATCATGTGGCAGCAGCACAATGCATAAACTCATACAGACACGGGTCAAGTGCATGGCACTAGTCACACATTAGCAAACCGGAACATATTAAAATAACCAGAAAAACAATAGAGAACCACTACACTTCAGCAAATTCAGAAACACCTCAGCTAAGGAAAATTAGACTTTTTCAGTCTGTTATCTAGTTAGCCCAGGGAAATCTATTTAATCTGGAGTTATGTTATTATGGCAATGTGTTTCTTCTGAATGTCTGAGCTTCCTTTAGGCAGGTTTTCAGCATTGTCATACACATAGTTATGCCGTGAAAAAAGACATCATATCCAACAAAAACATCAAATGGATGCCCTTAGCACAAATAAATCACCAGTGATAATAGTAATATAAAGCAGTAGTATAAATTTTCAAGCTGTTCTGTAATCCACCAATCAGCAACAGGCATGTGATCTCCAGTAATGAGCTAGCCTTTTAATTTTTAGTTTGTATTGATGAGTTTTTAAATATGCTGTTGTGTGTGATTTTGCATTTGTTTCTTAATGGGTTTTGGTCACACCAGCCACTATTATTTACATATTTTAATACTTCAAATCTTAAGCATGTACTGGGAACAGATTATTCATCCCCAAATTCATCCAACGAGATCATTATTTCATATTGAATTTGCATTTACCTCATCATATGGAACAGGAAGACTGGAGCACAAAATTAAATCCTATGATGACAGCAAGGACAGAAAGTGAAGGGGAAATAATAACAAGACAAATAGTAAATTTCTTTCTCTCCCCAAGACCTCTATCAGTAAAGGAAATTCATGAGCTCTCTGACAGCCAGTGACATGAGATAAACACTGTCAGATGTGTCCGATGTGGCCAGTGGCAGCTGAGGTGCGCTCGCATAGCTAATCTGACAGGATGGAGGTAAAAAATGAATTTACTAACTTGACATCAAGACCAATCATTCTGATAACATAAGCTAAACCCCACCCATCTGCCATCTCTGTCACCAATTTATAGATTCAGCTCATCCGGCTAACAGGTTATTTAACTGTCATTGTTACAGCTGGAGGAGTTATTACTAACGATTGCTACAGAATGCATTTTCCTCATTTGGGCCTTTCAATAGCCAAAGCAGGTGAACATCAACACAGTATGCTAGTTGAATACATATGTTTTACTCATAATATTTCACTTTACTTTGCTTGGTTGAACAGAATATCTATATTTTAAAAGGAGGTTTTTTGCTTTTTTTTTTTTTTTTTAAATAAAAGGAAATGCATACTATTTTTTAAGGTAAATGAATACATGTTGCCTTTAGGACATTAGTTTAAATGGATTTCCTCCATCAATGAATTGATTAACATGAACTTACTGGTTGTCAATAAACAGGGCAGTTAGAGCTTTGACATCTTTCAAGTCGGTGATTACTAATTGTTCTTCTGTTATTGACTTTTAGAAAGAAATATATGGAATACATGGAGTATAGCATTCTCCATAAATAATTCCTACTGTTATAAATGTTTATATAGTGCTGCTTGATTTGTTTTACTTATGTTTCAGATAAACTTGACAAAGAGTAAGATTTATCTCTCTGAGATATGGATAAAAGTGGATCTATTTCAGGTTATCACAACAAAGAACCATCATTTAGCAATATTTAATAGTAATTAATTAGGATTCCCCATCACCCTGCTCTTAAGGACTCCACATGTTAGCAAGTTAATAATACATTATAATACAAACCACATTTCTAAATGTCTTGGATTCTGCCGAAGGTGTGTTTCTCCAGCTGTCTAATGACCATGTTAATGGAGAAGTAGTATAGGACAGCTCTTAAAAAGAAAGAAGAGGGCACTATTCTGTGCACTCAAGAAATGCCTAAATGCCAACAGCAAACTCATTTTTCAGCTCATCAGTGCTCAGGTGGCCATAGCAATGCAGAGTTTATTAAGAGTATGTCAGTGCCGAGAACTAAGAGTTCTGCAAAAAAAGAATGTGGTTAATGAATGTCATATCTGTTGACCTTCTCAACTGCACATTGTCTGGATCTCAGAAAGGTTTCTAAGATGAAATTAGATCAGTCTGAACCATGACTACATGAAAAACTGCAGAATTTTTTTGGATTTCCTGTGTGCTCAGGAAGACTGCAGACATTAAAACAACAACTATTTTATTTAGCATCCTGATTTATTGGCATGAATTATTGCTAAACAGGGGGTGTGGTAGCTTTGTGGTTGAGGTGTTGGACTACTGATCAGAAGGTTATGAGTTCAAATCTCAGGTCCACCAAGCTGCCACTGCTGGGCCTCTGAGCCCTCAATTGCTCAGTTGTATAAAATGAGATACAAAATGTAAGTTGCTCTGGATAAGGGCATCTTCCAAATTCCGTAAATGTAATGTAAATGTGTTAAAAAGGATAATTAAAAAATCTCCTTGTGGTCAGTTAGGGTTAATCTCACTATGAGTATATGCATAAATCCAGGTCACAAGCTTCATTCAGAGAGACTGGCTGGTTTTTGGTAATTCAGAAACTGCTGATCTCCTGGGATTTTCATGCACATGCAAAAGACAACCTGTGACCAGCAGGCAGAAATTGCTGATGAGAGAGGACAGAGAAGAAAGAAGAACAGCTAGGCTGCTTTGACATGACTGGTCACCCAAATAACCTCTCTTTACAACTGCGATGAGCAGAAAAGCACCACAAAGAACAATGCAGAAAAATTGCCTCCATGCCTGCTAGTCGATTATTATTCAGAGTAAAGAGATGTTTTCTAAACTGATACATTTACAAGTACAATAAAAAAACCCCCACTAAAACCTCACCAGAAAGTTTCACAGTCTGATTGAGTCTAAAGGGTATGTATCCTACTTGTGCATCCAATCCCATCAAAAATGCTGCATATGTGAGAAAGTGATAAGAGGTTGAGTAACTCTCATAGTCAGAATTCACAGACCCTGCTGACAGTGTTGACGTTATCTATCTCTGGAGTTTTTCTGTTTTTTTTTTTTTCCAGGCCTATAGTGATAAGGCTCATATTTAATAATTACAAAACAATCTTCTGGTTTAGACCATTTTGGTTTAGATATAACAACAGATATTTTGAGTCCTAAATAGATAGAGATATTATGGTGTCACTGTATATGACACCATATGTAAAGGAAAAGTGAACGCTAGATACTCACTGTAAAGTATAATTCCATTGGGACTCTTCGTGTTCACAGTTAGATAAATGCTAACTGTGTCTCCAGAAGACATGGTGGTTTCAGAGCTTGTATACAGTTTTGTAAAGGGCTGAAGCTCCAGGTATGAAGACCCACTAAATAATGGGAATAAAATAGAGATTTCTGCAATGAAGAGAAAAAAAGAAGAAGAAAAAGGTGATTAATGACAGACAACGAGCTCAATTATTGTGATAGTTAAAAGCACATTAAAGGACATACTGAGAACAACAGTTCATCATTCACTCATTCATCAAGCACATGACTTTGCACCGTCACAGCTGACAGTCTTTTGCCTTCCATACTGTTTGATTTTAAGATGCTTGAGCTGCTACAGCCTAGTTAAGGATTCTAAGAGTTAGGCATTCTCTGACACTCAGCTCACAAGCAAAAGCAGGGGGAGTCCCATCATGCCCTGCATGAGGCCACTGTTATCTTGCTGAGGATGACAGATCCATGTGACTTTGGGCAAACAGGCTGGAGGAGGTTCAGGCTTCAGTCACGGTTTCTCTGTGGCAGTAATGAACCCTTATCTTTTTTTGCTCAAAGGCCAGTATATGTAGTACTGTCATGCAGTGCTGGTGGGTGATGTCATGGGATTTGAGATGGAAGACCCCAGTAGGCTAAGCAATATGTCTGAGTCAGCAAAGACATAAATAGCAATTTAGCAGTGGGTCGTGAAGCAAGTAAGTCATTTTTATACATGTATAACATTGAGATTATAAACTCCAAATAAAAAACGTTATATAAATTTGGATTATTATAATTATTATTATTATTACTATCATTATTATTATTATTATTATTATTATTAACAGTGTTTATGCTATGTCTGTGACATTATCTCTGGTAACAAACTATTATCTAAATCCTCTGTAGACGCATTCCATTATAAAGCTCCTCACAAAGTGGATGGTGAGTACAAAGAAAAAGAATAAACAGGGTTTCTCTCCACTTGTTCTGACTGCTGAGTAGAAAAGCCTTTCTAACTCTCGGTGCAAAGCTTTTCCTCTTCAGTATCTTTATCAAGATGATACCACTACTTAAAGGGCCGTATTTCACACAAAATACTGCAAACACTTCATTTATAAAATTAATTGAGTAAGGCAAATAACACAGACTTTACTGTGCCTTGTAAAACCTTTTGTAGTGTTATTACCTTGAACTAAAATGGATTGTCTTGTATGTTTATGAGTCTACACAAAATAGTTCATAATACTGAAGTGGGCAAAATATACAATTTTCAATATATTCATGTCTTCTCATCTTGTAGCACCTAAAGTGTCACATGGGCTCTGAGAACATACCTAAATACATAGCAGACCAGGGCAAAGTGCTGTTAAGGTATAACATCTGGGTTTATTCCAAATAAATCATGTCGAGCATCCTCAGCAAATATCCCACAGAGCACCATAACAACCATTAAAACATCGAAAGAACATTGCACCAACATGACTCTTCCTAGAGGAGGCTGTCCACTATAAGTCAATGCCCAGGTAAGAATGACATTAGTCAGAAAAGCAGCCAAAAACCTAAGGATAACTCTGAGGCAGCTTGAAAGATGCACATTTCAAATGAGAGAAATGCGCCTTGATGCTCACTAAAGCCTGGAGAGAAAAAGCCATTACAGAAAAAGCCATATAAACTTCTGAGTTTAAAGCACAAAAATCAAAGATAGCATACAATCCAAAGTGCCAGGCAAAAACGGTCACACACAGAGGAAGACTATACAGTACAAATGGCTCAGAATTTACAAGTAGGTTCAAGGTTCTAGTTATACTGAAGGGATTGAAAATCAAAAACCAGAATGTTTTAAAACTCAGAGCCCAGACCTAAACCTGATTCAGAATCACCAACAATTTCTATTCAGTCAGACAGAGATTAAGCAGTTTTGGCAAGAAGACTAGCAGGATCCAGATGTGCAAGGCAGACAGAGCTAACTCCCTGAAGAGTTGCAGCTATAATTGAAGCCAAAGGTGATTCTTCCAAGTGCTTCTTATGTTTAATTAACATAATTAACATAATAAAAACAGTTTGCGTCTTCAAAAGTTATATTACAAGTGTTACATGACATATTTTATTAGACATACTACAAAATGCATGGGTGTGATGTATATTCATTGCAAATATATTTCTGAGGCTGTGTACAGATCGCATTTCAGGTTATGAAGGCTATGTGCTCCATAATGAGTACTGCATTGAAAATAGTGTCAGCCAAGCTGCTGCAAAAGTCCTATAACTAATATTTTCATAGTGGCCAAGAGATGGTGAGTGAGACAGTAAGTAAGAACAGAGACAGGAAATTCAGTTTAAGACACCGCCTTTGCTCCTAGCATTCCCCACAGAGGTTAACCTGACAATTTGAACAATGAGAAGTGTCCCATTGGACACTGGGGCACATTTATGAGGACTGAAGACGGTGGTAATGAGGCGTTAGAGGAGGTCAGAATCAATATGGGAATGAGACTGAATAATTTGCTGCTCCAGTGCTTTGCTGGCTGCGGCTGAATCATGTGATCCCACTCCCACTACTCCTCTTTGCTACTCGATGCAGCTTACATGCTTGATAAACTTTAAGCCAAGTCACTGACCTCCTGCATAACGTTAGATGAACTACTTTAGCAAAAGATGGAAAATGCTGAAGCATCGTAGCCTCTATACACTTACTATTATAAGAGGATTATTTAAACTGTTGTAATTGCTAAAATTGTAGGCATCCTCAAAAAGGGGTCTGTTCTCATAACTTATCTCTCTCTCTCTCTTGCTCCCTTGCTCTCTGTCAAGCTACACATGCTACTCCTGAGATATCAGTGTTCCTGACCCCTTCTGCTCTCCGGACCTGCCTGATCCATCCTGATGCCCTACTTCTGGTTGCAGTTATCACTTGGAAACCATTTGGTGCTGCTATGGATATCCCCACACAGACAATCTGGAGACAGCCACTTAGAAACCATGGGACTTGGACTGTCTTTGGACTGAAATTTGCAGTCAAAAGTCGATAACTAAAATACAAAGGCAAGACTAAAATAGACTAAAAGAAGAATGCATTTTCTGGTTAAACACTCTCACACTGCAGCTGCACCATATAGTACTATTATAGCAGGGAAATTATTTATAATCACACTCTCAGGTGTCACCTAGATGAGGATGGGTTCCCTTTTGAGTCTGGTTCTTCTCCCTCATATCGCCTCAAGGAGTTCTTCCACACCACTGTCGCCTTGCTAATTAGGGATAAATATAAATAAATAATTTATAACCTGAATTTAAATATTACTGTACAGGTGCTTTGGGACAATTCCCAATGTTGAAATTCCTATACAAATAAAACTGAACTGAACTGAACTGAATGCAACAATAATTCTACTAAAACTAAAGTAGCAAAGACTTCAAGCCCTCTGCCCAGTGAATATAATTCTCTCCTAAAGACTTAGTCAGCATGTAAATAGCCTTTGGAGCTTGGAGTTCTCGTGTTCAGATGTGCTGCTGCCTCTGAAGTGTGCATGCAGAGACCCAGAGAGAGTGCTCGAGCAAATTTCCGAATCCCAGGAAGCACTCAACCCAGACAGCATGCCAGTCAGACTGACAGAGCTTTTCATTCTGTGATTTGCTCTCCCGAGTGAAAAAGAAAGTCACTAAAGTACACTAAACTTGATGATGCTACAGCATACTTTTGACTACTTGGAGCCACACCGATGATTAATATACTTAATCAAATAGAATGACTATTTTTGTTATTAGTACACTTTTGTTATAAGTACAATAATCGTATTAATGTGTTTCAATATGCTAAAATGGAACAGTCTTTTTCAAATCCCCATGAAATGCCTTCTTAGCTGTGATTTGCTTCTGTATGTCTTCATATTTCCACTTTCTTCTGCAACAGGAAGATGCTGTGAAATGTCTGGCACTGGCACAACAGCCAAATACACCAAACCCACAGCAAACCTACAACAAACATAACAACAGTTTTGCTGTGGAGAACAGTAATGAGATTAACAAGAGCCTCATAGTTACTGAGTCACATTCTCATCTGAAGAGGCAACAAATTCCAGCATTAAAGAGCCTCAAGCTGGTAAAACAGCTACAAATTGGCCTGGGATTCAAACTCACAACCTTCCAAGCAGCAGTTCAACACCATAACCACTGAGCTATACCATCAGGTATCAAGTTGAGGCACTTGAAAGGCTTATTTACACTGGGACACTTCCGACCCTATAAAAACCCAAACATATCAAAGTTTTTTTTTTTATGTCATATAAATTTGTTAGCTTAATCACAAGGATTTCTCTCATGATACTTCAAGCAGGCTGGTTAGCTAGCTAGTGTTTTTTTAATCATTAAAGAAAGTTGTTAGACTCAAACAAATCGTATATAAAACATCAAATAAAGTTACAAATAACTAATGTAAGTAATTACAACAATCATAACAAGCTATTTAGTTAAGTTAGATATTTAAGAAGCCTTTATTGTCATAGTACTGAACAGTGAAATTTTTCGTTGCGTATCCCATCCTTGGAGGTTTGGGGTTAGAGTGAAGGGTCAGCTATGACGTAGTGCCCCTGGAGCAGGGGGTGGTTTGAGGCCTTGCTCAAGGGCCCAACTATGGTAGTTTGATAGTCCTGGGACTTCAGCCCCGATTTTCCGTTCAAGAACCCAGAACCTTAACCACTTGAGCTATCACCACTCCCTTCGTAGACAAGGTTGGCTGAGAGTTTATCTGCCATTTTTATTTGAGCTGACATGCTTCAAAACATATGGTGTAATTTCCAGTAAGGGAACATAGTGAGCACGGATGCTCCTTGGTTTCTGCAGGGCACAGTGGGATTTTTAAGGGAGCAAACATTCCAGTAGACTGGAAAGATTTTGTGATGGTCTCACTGATCAGTGTCCTGACTACTAAACTACGGAACTGATTGATATGCACCACAAGTAATGTAATGTGCAAATGTGCTGCTACTGCAGAGCAAGACCTGCCTCTGGGGGCAGGATGCATGTGGTACGAGAGAGCATTTAATTGAATCACAGAGATTCGCATAAATATGAGTCATCATAACATTTTGATTGTTTTCCCAAAAGTGCTAAAAAAACCCCAACAACAAATAACCCTAATAATATCTACAGTTAAATGATTTAATCTATTTTATCACTAAAATCTACTATCATTTATTTATTTATTTATTTAATAACATATATGATGATATAGGCTTAAGGTAGACTAAGGAACAGTATAAAAGATTCTGAAGTACCAATTTAAATTTGAAGTATTATCATAATTATATATTTCTCTAGTTTATATCACAGAGAAAAAGCTCATAGAATCAGGCATGCATTTATCAAGAAATGTACTTCTCATAGTGAATTATGTTAGGGATTTCAAACAACCTCCGACTGTAGATTTCAACCTCGAAAGAAATTGGCAATTAAATAGAAACCTGTATTTTGAGTTCATCAGCTTCCACAATATCGTCTTGTAAAAAGATTATTACAAAGATTAGTTCTTTCCTATGAAGTCATTTCAAGCACTAATGTCAATCTAAACTGCTTCCAAATTGCACAAAGTAGCATTTATTTTTAGGGCAATCACAAATTTATGAAAATATGATATCAAAAATATCAAGTTTTGTAATAAAAACAATAATACCTAATGCTTGTTGTTCTTCAGCTGCTACCTGTTCAGGGTTTCTACAGCAGATCATTTGGTCCGCATATTTTAATTGCCACAGGATTTACACTGGATGCCCTTCCCTCCCATTTTATTCTGGCTTTTGTCCGTCTCTGAGAGTTAACTTTTCAGTGGCTGGGTTAGCTCCCGGCCCGAGAATCAAACCCAGACCATGGCAACGAGAGCACTGGACCATCAGTAGGCTAAAAACAATAACACATATTTTAAAATATACTTTCAAAATATTCTTTTTACCTAAAATCACATAAAGTATTTTAAGTAGAACCTTTACACTGAACAAAAGTAGAACCTTTACACTGAACAAAGGGAATATTCAGATTTAAGAGAGATTTTAGATGTATAGTTTGCACAAAAATATTAACTTTCTCATCAAAACATGATTTCATTGCTCAAAAAAGCTTTTAAAACAAGTTTCTAATGAGTAGATTGAATTAAGTAGAGTGAGTGTGACTAGCTTGTGTAGTATTAAAGTGATCCTGTATTCACAGGAAGAAATAACTACAGTATAACTGCCTCACAACGCCAGTAACCTGAGTTTGACCCTGAGCTTAGTGAGAGTGAAGAATCTGATTTTTCACTACTTTAATATATTGTACTAAATGTACTGAATTATCACAAATTGAGATAGCCAGTGCACATATTTGAATGAAGTCAATTCAATGAGGGTGTTTTTTTTCCATTGTACTTGAGGACAGTAGGTTTTCAGCACATTATTATTTAGCACAATTATTTGACCACGTTCTGAAATGGAAGAAAAACAAAAAAAACAACCAAACCAACAACAGTGCTTACTCTCTGGATGGGTGTTTAAAGAGGAAAAGCTTTACGGGACTAATGAACCATGAGATAAGCACAGATCCCCCACACTCCTGATGGATAGCAAAATAAACACGTCACGATACAGAAAGTAAGGCAGCCTCAAGCATGAGCGATTAAGGGCACTTTGGGGAACAACTGGCTGGCAAAAAAAAAACAAAAAACAACACACCAAAAAACAAAAAGAACCTCTGTGACCACGAGTACAAGGTGTTATGTAGAGTGTGCACTGACAATGCTCTGTTAGTAGATACGCAATCATTTCCTGTCGAAAGAGATATCGTAAAAATCACAGCATATTTTTATTCATTTTACTGAAAATGAATGAGTGAATTAATTAGTAGACATATTACTTGATATTAGTCATAATATCAGTTACATTACTGGACTAAATTATTATTTATATTAATGGAAATTGAAATAAATTATTAGTCATATTACTGAATACTGGAATATATTATTATCCAGAACAGCAAGTAGGCAAGGAATGCTTACTCAAACATGTCAGTGGAATAACAGACCCCCCGTGTCAACAGATCTTTATGTCTACCAACTCATTAACAGGGGTTAAGAAAACAGCAACATCTGTTTAGTGGCAGATGGAAAAAATGTGAATCCCTAATGTCTGGTACAAAAGAACCTCAAGGGAATTAAAAATGCTAAGCAAGGAAATAAATGAATTCATTCATTAATCAATGAATTATTGATTCAATAAATCAACAAATATGCCTGCGTAATTATGTAACGTTTCCCGTGGGGAACGCGCCTGAGCCAGCCCCTCACATATAGCCCCCCCATTGCTTTTGCACTCTGCCTGGGAGACAAATAGCATTTCCAAGGATTACTTAATTATCCGCAAATTAGCACTTTGAGAATAAATTGCAGAGGTGCCAGAGAAAGGGCGAGAGAGCATGGGGGGAAAATGGTCTATGAGTTATTGGGAGGGGGGGGGCACTGTTTGCCTTCACAGCCTTTTGATAAAGGCTTGCTGTGTCTGTGGGAATGCAAAAGAAACATTAGTTCATTAAGATTTACGAGTAACCAGCAAGCTTTAAATGCTGGGATTTAAGTACGCAATTTTAACAGACACAGTGACAATTAATTAGCCTAACGCATCAGCGGCTCACTAAAAAGGATAAACATAGAAGACAGACAAACAAGTATACAATAGTATACAAGCTCTTATCTATTAGCTATTTTGAATACATCATTTTCACATACCTGAGACCAAAAAAGCAAGCTGTGCCAAAAAAAAAAAAAAAGAAAAAAGAAAAAGAAATAAAAGCCACATTATACACCTAATTAATTCCCTGACACAAAGCTTGGCCTGTGTATTATTCTTCGGCAAGCGGCACATCCTCACATCTCTGACTCCCTTAGGAGGACCAATTTAACCAAAATGCAGGAAAGAAACGGACACAAAGAAAAAGAATGTTTTCTCATCTTTGCTACAGCTCATCATTAGGCATATTGCATGAAACAATCTAAGTATTCAGTTGGAAATATTACCTAGTCATAATGCAAATCAGACCGTCCTTATGAATTGCCAAGTGTTTTAATTCTCTTTTTAAGCTCTATAAACACCTGCTTCCTAACAGCTATGGCCCCTTTGCTTTTATGTTCGACTACATGCTCATCAATCAATATGTATGATTCTAAGCTATGAATGGTCTCAGTATAGGCTATGAATGAGGTTATGAATGATATTAGCATAAATCCATATTTGAATTCCAATTCCATCTAAGACTGAAAGATATTCCTTAACTGCCTAGCGAAATTCAAGATGCATTACGTTTAACATTTGGACCTCAAGATGATGGAATTTTATATATTGCGCTCTGAGAGTCTATATTAGAAAGAGGTTTATGAATATTACGGAACGCATAATGCCGTATACCGCATATTGTCAGCTTAAATGCCTGAAGGTATAAAACGACCAGATCATCCTCACTTAACAACTCAATCTAAATCGATCAATCTAATAGGGTTCATAAATAAGGCATGCTCATTTTTTTTTGTATGTGCATAGTAAAATATACAACGTTTTATTTAAATATAGAAAGTATGAGGGTTTGGAGTGTTTAGAGGAAAATAATTTTTTTCATTTTTCATTTTTTTTGTCATTCCTGCAGTACAACTTACTTTGTATGACGTGTGTAGGTGTGTGTGTGTGTGTCCACTGCATAATTCCTGGTCAGTGTTGTATGGCATATGGCACACTGTTAAGGCTGTTCTAATTTAGTCACTATTATGCAGTTAACATCAATTTGAGGCCTGCATTTATACCACAAAGATTTTTTTCTCATGCTGCAAGCTGGGGACATAAAGCTGCTTTTAAAAGTGCAGTAAACGTCAGGGGCCCCAATTAGCACAGCGTATATGCTGATATTATATAATATACAATCTTCCTGTAATGCCACTCATTGCACATTCATACCTGCTGAGAGTGGAAACGTTCACTACCACACCACCGTCTGTGTGATCTAACTTTAAATGAGACGGTTCTGAGAAATATTAGGCCTGGGGAAAATTAAAGTTCTACAAATAGTGTCGGTCTTTCGAAAAATTTGTTCAGGGGGAAGAAGCCTTCTGAGAAGCAATACCACTGTTAAGATGAAAGGTATCTTACCCTGTACCATGCTGAGAACAAAAAAATAGGTTGCACCAAAACCTGGCCAGAATACTGCAATCATGAAGACACACACACACACATAGACACACACACACACACCTGATCTTACCAATTGTAAGATTAAAATAATCCACATACATACATACATAAATAAAAAAATAAAAAAATACATACATACATACATACATAAATAAAAAAATAAAAAAATACATACATACATACATACATACATACATACATACATACATACATACATACATAAATAAATAAATAAATAAATAAATAAATAAATAAATAAATACAAAGATTCACATTTAAACATAAATCTGGTGTCTGTCCTCTTGTGCACTTGAGAGCAAGGTTGCCAGGTCTCATAAAACTGCACAGAATTCTTGAAACTAACCTAATTTTTGGGACAAAATAGTGCCATGTTTTTTTTGTTTGTTTGTTTTTCTATAGGAAATAAGTTTACTGTGTCATTTCTAGGTTTTCTGATGTATTGTTTCAAAACTATCCTATTTTGGCATAATGGCTAGAAAAGTGATTCATAAAAACCAATCAATTGTCCCATATACAAGACATATACATATATATATATATATACGTATATATATATATATATATATATATATATATATATATATATATATATATATATATATATATATATATATATGTAAGTATATATATATATATGTATATATATATATATATATATATATATAAGTATATATATATATATATGTAAGTATATATATATAAGTAAATCTCTATATAAGAACTCTGTATAAATAATCAGATCACACTTAATAATTGCTCTTCTATGCAAGCTGCAAGTCTTGAACCAACACAGCATGAAAATGTAAAGAAATAAACGATTTTTAATTAATTCATAGCCTGTTATTTCAGCATGAGAAGATGCGAGTGTTCCATCGATAGAGATCTATAGAATAAACCTGGGGCTCAGCAAATTAGCTTCGCACCTGGCCATTGGCTTATCGACACTGGCGCAAAACTGAGATAGCTGTGCATAGTTGAAAATACAATGAAAACACAATTAGTGTAATAGAGCTGTGGCTCTGAACTCAATGAGGATCCAACACTTTAAAGTTTCGAGTTTTCTCTCTACCCAGCACGCCCCATCTAACAAATAAAAGCCATCTTTATCGGTTGGATTTGGTATATCAGGAGAAGAGAAGAAGAGCTAAAACTTTCAAAATGATTGTCCCCAGTGTTAAAGCTGAATATGTGGACCTGTAAGGAAAAGCTTTTAACATCTTTATGCTATCATTATGCATTTTTTCTCTGATGATGAGTAACAGTAACTCTGCAGAAGCTGATTAAAAGTTGATAAATCTCAATAAGATCTATGTGAGTCATACATAAGATGGCAGTTTCTCTCAACTTTTCAGCAAACTGATGTCAAGTGTACTATTTAAAAATAGATGTAGAATTTCAATGACAAATTGAATTGAAATGTAATATTTTAAAATAACTCTGCACCGAGTTATATTGTAGGTCTTCTCTCATCCACACGTCACTAATACATTACACTGTCTTCACTGAGAGCTCATATCATAATAATGGCACAGTTGTTGTGTTCTATAAATAAGATCATGGTTCAATAAATAAATACTCATTAACAAAGATACCTACAGATCATACTGTAATCTTCTGCACAGAATCTAAAGGCAATAATCATTAGCCTCAATGTATACAGTGAATGGCCAACAGGACTGATTTTTTAAAAGCCTTTCCACATGGGTGTCAGACTTAAGACCTTTATTGTGGAGACAACATTTGCAAGGGATGTGAGAGGACAAAACCACTTTTGCAAGCTTTTATGTTTGTACACTTTCTGGGGTTTTGCATTGGCGGTTATGTACAAATGCCCCAGTACTGCAGGTGGTGGCATTAAAATTTAATGACCGCTTCCATGACTACAGGAAGAAGACTGCCTACTGCAAAGTGCTGCATAAACTACTGTGTGCAGTTGTTCAAAGTACATAAATAAATAATAGAACTCAAGGAAGACCTGCTTATTTTGTTCCACATGAACAAAGAGAAAAGAAACAGATTGAAAAAAGATATATGTGATACATGAGACCATTAAATAAATTGATAGCTGAGGATGGCATGTTTAACATGCTAGGGAATCGGCTTGGATGGGCTTCATATGCATGGACCAATCACAGGCTCGGTCGCTGGTTTGCCCAGCTGCAAACTTTAACCATTTTGAGAACTTTCAGTGATAGCTGGCATGCAAAATCCAACCAAGTCTACGGATCAAAAAAAAATAAAATACTACAGTCCAAAATAAACTCACATGATTCCAAACCCTTATGTCCACGACAAAGCATACCATGGACCAGGTGGACCAGGTGAAAGGATAAAGGTGGATATTGTGGAGAACCAAGTATTTTGATTAAGGTTATGGTACCTTTCTCACACAGACGGCCGGTGTAATGGAGAGGGCAGTTACAGAAGAATGCTGTAGCACCACTTGGCATGGACAGAGGATGACACATGCCACCATTGAGACATGGCCCATCAGAGCATGCCAATGAGGGCATGGTTGGCAGAAGATTGATGCTGCCTGCTCCTCTAGGGGGACTGAATGCATCAGAGGGTACAACAGCGTCCGCCAGACTGTCCTGGTGCCTGAAAGACCTGAAAACACATAAGCTTTTTTTTTTTTACATCAAACAGATGTTCAGAATCAAAATCTGTATGGCTTGAATTCATTTAACACAGAATTTCTATAAAAGAATGACATGGAGAGATGGAGCGTATATCACTGCATTATTATTTAGGTTTTCTGCACTACTTTTTTTGTATTGTATTGTACTAATAAAACAGATGTATAGTATACAGTGTGCAGTTTTGTAGTAGTGTCCAATGATACCATGAGTCTCTTTCTATATCATGAGTCTATTCTTTTACATTCAGAGAGAATATTCTGATGCCTGTGGTGACAAAACTGCAGGAGCGTATATTTTTGACATATCTGTTTACGTTGTAATATAAATTATATTATACTTACCAGCCTAACTGGAACACTTACACATTCATGTAATTATCCAATCATGCAATTATGCAATTGTCCAATTATTTAATGAGGTGCAATTCTCCTCACTGTGGTGGTACAGATCTAGTCACTGCAGTCAGCAAATGTGTGTCTAATTTTCCTATAATACAGCAATGATGCATTTTGGTTTGTACATGCAATTTTTTTCCCCTGTCAGAACATTTAAAGGTATGAAAATTAGACAACATGGGGCAATCAGGCACTTTGAAACAGTCAGAGGTAAAATTAACAGGTACCTTTTCTGAAATGGGAACGTCTGGGAGAGGGATTATGCTTTGTTTCTGAACCACATGCAAGGCTACATTTTGTTGTCTTATTAAATTAGAAAAAAAAGGAAAAATGTACTGAGGGAACAATTACTTATAGCTGCTATGATGTAACATAACAGTGGATCTGGATGTTCTCTAAGATGAGACATAATTATACATGGGGAAAAAGAGGCATTCTTTAATGAATAGAAATTTGTGACACTACCTCACTGTAAAAGCATGCTTAATTGCGTTATATATATATTTTTTAAATACTCGAGGAGTCTCATGGCTTCACATACACTATTAGTTCTGTAATGATTTTAATCTTGTACCAATCATGTTGTTAGAAGTTTCACTTTGTTTTGAGAAGGATACGAATTACGTACAATGAAAAACTAATTTGCATGAGCAAACAAGGCCAGTTTCAACAGTTTGTTTTTATTTGTCTCTATTAAATGTGTTTTATGGAGTAGATAACCAACCTTTTTAACCAAAACACGCTAACATTTTAGATATGAGTGCTTTGGAAGTCTTTTAATATGTGTGTATAATAGCTTATATCAGTGTTTCTCAGGCCTGGTCCTGGAGTATTCTTACCCTGAAGATTTTATATTATCTACATTCTTTTCTGAAAGTTGATTATAAAGAAAAATAAAGTCTGCAGGCTGATTAAACAGACCATTTGACCATAATGTGGTCATTTCGGTGCATATAAATCAAACATCCTGGTGGGCAGGAAAACAAACCTGCTAGAAACTCTTTTTTTTAATTTATGTTAAAGGAAACTAACACCATGGATATGAGCTTAAATGAAGTGATTGGATCAGTTTCTTTCAACAGTTTTTTAAGCATAACCGCATTAAGCATTTTTTAAAGACTAACCTAGGGACAAAACCAAATACATTGATCAGCTATAACATTAAAACCACCGACTAATATTTTAGAGGGCCCCCTTGTGCTGTCAAAACAGCTCTGATTCATCGAACTCCACATTGATTCCTCTGAGGGTGTGCTGTGATATCTGGTAAGCAACAGATCCTTTAAGTCCTGTATGTTGTGAGGTGCCTCCATGGATCTCATCCGTTAGATGCCGAATCAGATTGAGGCAAAGTCAACACCTCAAACTCGTCATGTTTCTCAACCTGAACAATTTTTGCAGTGTTTCATTATCCTGCTGACAGAGGCAACTACTATCAGGGAATGCTGTTGCTTTGAAGGGGTGCACATGTACTGCACCAATGTTTAGTTGGTTGATACATGCCAAAGTAAGATCCAGATGAATGCCAGGACCTGAGGTTTCTCAGTAGAACATCTGGTTTGCCTTCTTCCCATAGTGGTGTCATCTCTTTCCCAGGACACACATGAACCCGGCAGTCCATATATATAAAAAACTTGTGATTCATCAGACCAGGGCACCTTCATCCATTGCTCCATGGCCCATTTCTGATGCTCACATGCAGACAGGGGTCAGCATGGGCACTCTTACTTGTATGTGGGTATGCAGCCCCAAACACAGCAAGCTATGATGCACTGTGTGTTCTGACACTTTTCTATCACAGCCAACATTAATTTGGCCTTTGTCTCAGGCGCATTCACCTCTGATCTCTTTCATCAAACACATGTTTCAACCTCACACACAGGATGTTTTTTTTTTTTGTTTGTTTTTCACACCATTCTGTGTAAACTCTAGATACTGTGGTGTGTGATTGCTCTCTGCTTCAGTTTCTGAAAGACTCAAAGTCATGGTTAAAGCCACAGAAATCACATTTTTCCCCATTCTGATGAACATTAACGGAAGCTTTTGTCTTGTATCTGCGTGAATTTATGCATTGTGCTGCTGCCATATGTTTGGCCGATTGATTGGATAGCTATATAAATGATGAGGTATAAAGGTGCTCCTAATAAAGTGACTGGTGAGTGTAGATACTTTCATGTGTCTTATATATTATTAACACTCTTTCTGTGCTGTCAGAATGTTGCAATAGTAGGATTCCACAGTGAAATGTGGTGGACATGTATATAGCTTTGAATCTGAGGATGTCCAAAAACCAATACATATGAGATCTTATTTGTACTGCATAATAGAACCAGTGGAGATCATGCTCTCCTGTCACACAGGGATGTTGAGCCACGGAAAGACGAAACCTGGGACTTATTACTTCTACTATTTAAAAAGCAACACTGTACTTGGGTTGGGATTTGATCAGTAATAATAATAATAATAATAATAATAATAATAATAATAATAATAATAATAATAATAATAATAATAATAACAACAACAACAACAATAATAATAATAAGTATTATTATTATTATTATTATTATTATTATAACATTTATTATGTTATAATTGGTATGGTAAGGTGTAATACACCAAAGCCTGTACACTAATATTTGAATAAATTGCACACAAAACCAACGTGACAATCCTCTATTTTAAAAATATATGACCCAAGTGCATTTTCAGCACTTAGCATCACCAAGCTTTAACCGCAACATGAATATATCCACCGTGAACCACTTGGACTAAGGATCAAAATAAATAAATAAATAAATAAATAAATAAAATAAATTTATATAGGGGCAGTGAACTCTATCACGTTTGTTTTTGTAGGTTTCTTATTCTTGACCACTTAAGCAACATGCATACATCAAACTTACAACTCCTTGACATCAGTATGTCCTATACTTTCACTTTAAGCTCTTAGAAAAATCAAATAACCTTTTGCCCTACAAAGTGAATAAATCTGAAACAATAGCCAGGTCTGTGCATCATTTAACCGCTACTAATCAACATCACTTGTGGCACAAAGACTGCAAAAGCAATTAAATAATCAGGAAAATGCCCATCACTTCACACCTCACGTTTTGGCTGTAAGGCATCTGAGCTGAAATAATTTCTCAACCTATTTCTACCTCCGAGCTGTTAGCTATAGTCGGAGTGTTCTGGAAAAATAACACTGGAGGTATATGAGGCACAAAGGCTTGCATCCCGGCATTAGCGAGAATTCCAGCTGCATTTCCTTTCAGACTTTTAATGTACGCTGTTTTTAGGGATGAGATGTTGCAATAAACGCATAAAGTACTATAGCCAAGATTTACAGTAATTTTATCTGTGCCAAAACGAGAGAGTTCAAGGTGAGTATCCAAAAAAAAGTGTAATATTCTCCAGTTTAGCTGTTCAGCATAAATATCCATATAAGCCTTTTGGAGAGAATATAATTGTATCTACTTCAGTCAAATTAGACAGGAAAGTAAGATAAAAGAACAATTTTCTGACTAGAATAATGAATATGCACGATACCAATTGAACCATGAAGACCTTTAAGTGGCATTGGCCTGTCTATGATAATTTTAATTACAGTTTAAAGTATGCTAATACAACCACTTCAACCCCGTGCCTGCAATATGCATTAAACAGCAGTTAAAGAAGTCCAGAATATTGCAGCAGTAGTCGATATTGTGTGTGACATTTCGTAGCACGTGGAAGAATTATTTTACAGCTTCAGATTTGCTCCTTGGCTGAAATGAGTGGAAGCTGATGTAGTCTTTTGCTGTCTAGACTATTTGCCTTAAGGTTCAGCATGATTTGCTTTCTGAAGTGATTTTCTGCTCACCATGGGTTGTAAAGAGTTTTTTTTTTTTTTTTTAGCTATTTGAGACCTCCTGTCACCTTGTGTGGCCATTCTCCTCCAACCTTTCTCAACATGGTGTTTCTGTCCACTGAACTGCTGCTTACTGGATGTTTGTCACACCATTCTGTGTAAACTGTATAGAGTGTAGTGAGTAAAAATCCCAGGAGATCAGAAGTTACTGAAATACTCAAACGAGCCTGCCACATTCATGAAGTGTGTGTGTGTGTTTGTGTGTCTGTACACAGTGTTAAAATGTGCATTGCACAATAAATAGTGTAGGTAACCTACTATGTTAAATCAAATACAGCATGTTTAAAACATAACCAAAAACTTTAAAATGATCTGTAAGCTCTTAGCAGAACAGGACCACGGCAAGGGCTGAAATGGGTGATACTCCATTTTGTGTTACTCCATTAAAAAATCATGTTAAACATTAACATTCCATCCCACAGTCTGGCTAAATTTACATGGCACCGTTTTGGAATCCATCAATGAAACTGACACAAGCATGGACAATCTGATCTGATTAGTTTCCATAGCACCCGATGTATTTAAATGACTGCTGATATGCATGAGTTGACAAGAGCACATGTCCATGAGCAATGAAAAAGACAGAACTAGAGAAAAACAAATCCCCCTGAGAGAGAAGAGAGAGAGAGAGAGAGAGAGAGAGAGAGAGAGTGAGAGAGAGAGAGGAGGGAAGGGAGAGAGAGAGAGGAAGGGAGAGAGGGACAGAATGAGAGAATAAGAGAGCTATAGGGAGAGAAAGAGAGAGAGATAGAGAGAGAGAGAGGAGGAAAGGGACAGAATGAGAGAATAAAAGAGCTAGGTAGAGAGAGAGAGAGAGAGAGAGAGAGAGAGAGAGAGAGAGAGAGAGAGGAGGGAAGGGAGAGAGAGAGGAGGGAAGGGAGAGAGAGACAGAATGAGAGAATAAGAGAGCTATAGGGAGAGAAAGAGAGAGAGAGAGAGAGAGAGAGAGAGAGAGAGAGAGATTCAAGCCCCTAATTAAATGATTCCTTACTTGCAGTTTTCAATGTTGTTCCCAGCAATGGCATTGGAAGTGTGAAATCCTCTGAGCTTATTAATTTCAATTATTTCAATACAGCCAGTGTAGTTGTATAAAGGCTGAGCTCCCTAAGGGAACAGAGGAAAGAAGACAGTTTTTTTCCCAACAAGAAAGGAACAACACAAGCACATGCCTGAAGCAATTTAACCAATAATTCAGTGAGTATGTGGCACTGTGAATGTTAAAGCCATGTTGCACATATTATAATCAATACATCCTTTACAAACCTGTAAAATGTTTCAGATCACTTTGCAGTTACATGTTAAATGGATATGGGAAGTTTACACAAACTGCTTTTAAAATGGATTTTGTGATGTTAAAAAAAAAAGAAACAAGACAAATCATGTCAGAACCTTTTCCACCCTTAATGTGTGTAAAAAAAAAAGAAGAAGAACAAACCCCACCCTTTTATAATCGGGGGTGTGGCTTTGTTCAGACTGCACCCATCACATTCAATCTCATGTACAAAATAATTATAATGCAGCTGTCATCAGTGCAATTCTGATTAACAGCTGTTTCTGTAGGATCTTCACATCTTCCCGGTTTCATTTGACTGCTGAAGCCAAAGCTTAAAAAACATGCATGATATTTCACTTATTAAACGTTTTTTTCCCCCATTAGTAGAGGGATATAAAAGAATTTCCAATAGATTAGACGTACCATGGAACTAAAGGCCATCATCGACAAACAGAGAAAATGGAGCACTGCAGTGACAACACCAAGAACAGGCTGTCCCTCCAAAACACATGAAAAGACAAGACAAAATCTTACCAGGGAGACTGCCAAAAGACCTGGAGTAGGAAGGAGCCGCAGGAATATATGACAAGTACTGATTACTCTCAAACAAACATCTAAGCTCAACTAAATCATTAAAAATGGATTACTATATCTGTTGTACTACAAAAAGGTACGTGTGATGCAAAAAACCCAAATGCATATCACCAAAAGAACACCATACCCATGGTGCAGCATGGTGGTGGTGGCATCATGCCTTAAGGCTGCTTTTCTTCAGCTAGACTTTTATCAAGGCGGAGGGAATCATAAATAGCTACATATACCTGATGATTTTAGTCAAAAAACATCAGGTGTCTGCTAGCAAGCTTAAGATGAAAAGGAATTTCACCTTTCAGCAAAGCAGTGACCCCAGGTATACATCCAGATCAAAAAAGGAATAGCTTAACAAAAAGAAGATCAAAATATTCAATGTTTTTAAATGACCTAGCCAGAGCCCAGACTCGAATGGATTTGTAAATGCTACAAATTCTGTGCACAGGAGATATCCTTACAATTTCATGCATCTAGAATGTTTTTTTTTTTTTTTTACAAGAAAGAGTGATAAAATATTGCCAAGTCAAGATGTGCCATGCTGATAGACTCTTACCCAAAAAGTAAATTTGTAATATCCAGAGGTGCTTCAAAAATATTAGTTTACGGAGTGTGCATATTTATTCAACTAGTTTTGTGATTGTTAACGTTTGTTATTTCACAGTATGGGTAGAAAACATTCTGACATGATTTATGATTTTACTCGGTTTCATTCTTTTACATCACAAAAACCTGCTATTTTCACAGGGGTATGTAGACTTTTTATATCCATTTTATGTGTACAATTACATCTCAAGAGATTGCATACACAAGTAAATTAAATGTTCCTGAATAAGGCAAACTTTTTTTTTTTTTTTTTGCTATGTAATCTGAAAGGTATTGTGTGAAAACATCCAGCTCTATCTCCTCTGTCTCTTCTTTTCCCAAATTTTTCAGTAGTGAGTGAGAATGAGATGTGCTCATTGTGTCCTAACTCAATGGCCTTGGGCTCTATTGAGAGATCCTCCATAACTAAAATAGCAACTGCTACGTGCCCTGCTGTCTAATCCTTGCAGCAACAACCCCACATCCTTTGCCCCAAAGATTAAAGTTCTGCATTTTAGCCACTGCCATATATCCAGGAATGCCAGGATTATAGAGAAGTTGTTTAGCGTCGATGAAACTACTGACTCTTCTCACAAGCTGGATTCGCGGCAGTGACATTTAGTCCGTATTGAATATTTACAATGCATGATGACCTGTGAGATTCTTTCATCTGGCTGATTATTGAAGATAGCATACAAGTACCCTTCTTATACATCCTATAATACTGTGAGTGAGCTCAGGTGCAAGTGCAGCATCCTGTGTGTGTACAAATATCTATTATCCCCAGTGGACTTTTGGGGCTAAAATCTTGTGATATAAGCTGCTTTTATAGCATGCCACAAAGGTACCAATGGATCAAGGCAGCTGCCTTCTACTTTGGACACTGACTAATGCCCAGGAGAGTTCTAGGAGTTATCTGAGAGAGTACTGTCCTGCCACTATTTGCAGCAAAGCCACCATATAGGATAATAGAAGATACACTCTATAGGCTAAAGTTTGTGGACACCTGACCATCAAATCCATTTGTGGGTCTTCCCATCAATATTGCCATGAAGTTAGAAGCACAGAATTATCCAGAATGTCTTCGTATGCTTTAACGTTAAGTTTTCCCTGCACTGCAATCACAAGGCATAAATCTCTTCCAGCATGACAATGCCTTTGTGCAAAAAGTGATGTACATAAAGACATGGTTTGCAAAGGCTAGAGTGAAAGAAATTGAGTGTCCTGCACAGAGCCCTGACCTTAACCCCACTGAACACCTTTGGGATGAAATGGAACATCAACATCACACCAGGCCTTCTCGACCACCATCAGTGCCCGACCTTCTTAATGCTCTTATGCCTGAATGGGCAAATCTAGTGGAAAGCCTTTCCTAAGGATTGGAAGCTGTTATTGGCACTAAATGAGGGAATGGATGCCCATGGTCTTGGAACATCGGAATGATAGTCAGACGCCCACTTATTTTTAGCCATATAGTGTATCACCATGTGTAAAAACTTCCCCCTCATTTATATACACTGGAGTAGCTCCTCCTTTCAGAACTACAGCTTCTCTGGTACATGTCCAACAACCAGATGACCGACTATAATGATGACCAACCGCCCCTGATCTTACTTCATTATGACCCCACACAGGGTCCATCTGTGTGTTCTGTGATACTGATATTGTGCTTTGCCGCTGTCAAGTGTGTTCGTCAGGGAATCCTGACTTAAGCAGACTTCTTACAACTTATTTTCCATCTCCAGTTCCAAGCACTTTATTGTTTATAGTTACTTGCTCAAGCCCAGCCTGCTTGGATCTGAGAAATAATTAGGTTCTATTCAACCTACAAGCCTAAACACCAATTTCCAATCCAATTTATTTTGTTAGGTTGTTTACCTTACCTTATACCAGTGCACACTATATTCAACAGTAGTCTGAACCACCTCTCAAATTAACCTTGCATGCACAAATAGCCAAGAAGCAAATACAGATCCATATTATATTTTCGTATAGCTGCTCGGGTGAATGTTAAGTTAGTATGTTGCATTGAATTTAAACTGTTTTTGATTTCTTTGTGTGTCAAGTGCAAAAATTATGTTTCATGCTACTTGCACCCTGCAGCCAGAGCGAGGAGTTTGTTTCTATGGTAACTATTAATGATTCCAGTCAACTTACATAAATCTCACGAGATTCAGCAGCGCAGGGTAACGTTCTATACTGACAGTGTGAAACTACACAGACCATGTCTTGCATTTCTCCAACATCCTTTTTCTTGTGTTTAGACATTGTCTTTCTGTTTAGTTTTCCTTATGGTACCAGCATGTTGATACCTATGCACTATAAAATTGCATCTAGCTACCTCTGGCTCACCAGAACTGCATCAAGTATAAACACTGCCTGCCTCTCATCCAGAACAAACAGATCTGCAATTTAATAGCCGTCTAGAGATGCTGCATGCATTAACACAAAAAAAGCCGATGCAATCCAGTAGCTGGAATAATCTTACCTCATATGAAGAGTAAGTGAGAGGCAAACCTCCTACAAAAACATGGCCAGTAGTGTGTAAAGTTACTTCTGACCAGTAATTGATTGGATTGCTTTGAGTATGTTGAAAGCCAGACACAGCAACCTCTGCTTCACACGGAGCAAGATACTGTCTGTGGAGGAAAAGCGTTGTATTAAAATAATGACTCACAGCATAGTCAAGAATATGGATGAAGATGAAAACTACATAATGGCATGCAGGGAGTGAAATCATATTTGGATATTTAAAGCTTAGGACCATGTTTATCTCTTTGCTCAGTGGTAGTAAATATGCTGAATTAATGATCTCTAGTTTATTTTGCAGCAAAAAATATAACAATCTCCTGTTTATGTTGAGAATATTTCTTCTTTGCCTTAGGAAACAACAATTATTATAAAAGCCAAGCAATCTAATTTGCATTTTATGGTTATGTTTTTACCTCTTTTTAATATTCACACCAAAAACAGTTTGTGGAGAATATGATAAGCATTGTTTCCATGGATACAGAAGAGAAAGCAGTGATTTAAAAGTAAAGCAGGATACACAATGAATTCGGTATTCATTATTTTCTATTAGACATGGCATGTCAAATTTTAGCACAGAGTTATGAAAGAGCTGTAAAGCTCTTACGTCTTCCCTCTACACTTGATTTATTCCTCAGTTCTTCGTAGGACTCAATGTTAAAAATATAGACAAGTAAATCACACAGGAGGAAAAAAATATGTTGCTATTTATAATTTATATTCATAAAATTACAAATAATGCTTTTGGTGTGGAATATACACTAATCAGCTATAAAGTAAAAAAAAAAAAAAAAAAACCCACCTGCCTAATTTTGTGTTATTTTGTGCCACCCAAAATAGCTCTGACCTGTCGAGGCATTGACTCCACAAGACCTCAAAAGGTTTATTGTAGTATCTGGCACCAAGAAGTTAGCAGCAGATCCTTTAAGCCTTGTACGTTGGATTGAGGTGGGGTTCCACGGGTCAGACATATTTGTTCAGCATATCCCACAGATGCTTGATCAGACTGAGAACTGGAGAGTCATGACCCTTTCTCTTTAACCTTGCCTTTCCTTGGACCACATTTGGTAGAACCATACCATATTGGAAATACCTCACACCTGTTGTTCTGAAGACGCTCTCACCCAGTCACTAGCCATCACAATCTGGCCCTCATCAAAGTCGACCAGATCCTTATGCCCATTAAGATTATTCCTTTGAGAACTGACTGTTCACTTGTTGCCAAATAAATCCCACCTTGTGACAGGTTTCATTGTCAAGAAAATGTTACTCACTTCAACTGTCGTTGGTTTTATTCCTATGGCTGATCAGCATGCATATATATTTTATTTCATTTCATTGTCTCATCGGGCATCAAGGCAGGATACACCCTGGATGGAGTGCCAACCCATCGCAGGCATATATATATATATATATGTATAATTCACTCAATTATAAATATAACGTGGCACAGGGACAACATTCCCTTAATCATTCATCACCATGGGGATGATTAGAGAATACATAAATTAAATGAGACAACAAAAGTGTGTTGACCTTTATGAATCATCCAGTGGGTTTAAAATGGCTACGTACTTGAAATTCACTGTGACAGCAATAATTAAGAAGTTTATAATAACCTGAGCTGTACTAAACCTGCCTGGAGATGACTGTATATTATTCCCCACACACAGTGAAAAAGATGACTGGAAAAAATTTCTCCTAGGATCTTGGTTGGAAATTTGCTAGAGGTGGAAGCATTTTGGGATGAGAAAGATTCCATATCTACAATTAGACACTACCTCCACATTAATAAAATACACTTCACCAAAATGCAGCCTATTCTATCATTCTTCCATTTAAGCACCTGTACGCTACTGGAACATCAACTGGAGCTGGGTTCTATGATGAAAACAGTTTTTTTTTTTTTTTTGGAAACAAACACCCAAGGATGGTTATGCAGAAAAGAATGATGCTGTGAGGATGTTTGTCTTTGAGTGCATGGCATCAGGGCAAAGAGATTTTTAATGAAAGTCTGTCTGCATCTATCAAAAGGGTAGAGAACTGAGTCATGGCTGGATCTTTCAGCCATGATCAAAAGATATGTCCAAATCCAGTCAAAATGGTTCAGTGACCACAGAATCAAGCTTTTGACATGGCCATCCCAGACTACTGTCCTAAGCCCCTTTGAATACTTGTGGAGTGAGCTGGAGTGTAAAGAAGACTCAGTGTTTTTATGTTGGAAATGTTGCACACAGTCCAGAAATACAGGGGTGCCAATAATTATGACACATGGAGTTTGGTTAAAATGTATTTAATAAGGTTTTTTTTTTGTTTTTTTCCCCCTCAGATTAGAAATAGATTTATCTCAAATTTTCCATGTTATATTAAGCTAAAAAGAGTTTTTTTCATAACCTTCCTTTTGACCCATCTTTAGCAAGGTCGCCATTACTTCTGGAGGTGACCGTATGTTACGCAGCAGAGGAGTGATGTAGAAGAGCAGAGCTCAAGCTAAATGGATAAAAAGCTTTGCACTCTTATCTGGAGTGCTGTACTTTAACACGGCCCTTCACCTAGCAGTATAGCGCACAAGAGTCGCAGCAATCATTTCACGTTATTTCACTGTACATAAAAAGCATTTTGTAATCTAATTATTAATCTAAACTAGAATGCTAATGTACACTTTAATGTAAAAAGCAAAAATATCTTGCATATATGTCAGACGTATAATACTAGGTGATATTGCATGTATTGTGTAAGCTAATAATAAAGCTAGACATGTTTAATGAGCTATATCCTGGTTTATGGGGCATGATATTGGTGGTTCATAAGCATTAGTAAGGAATTCAAACATCCAGTTATGTAGAGGTGATTGGGGTGTGAGAAAAGTAACTTATTGGGGCCATTGGCTTTTAACGCTGAACTAAAATTGATGAACAACGTTTTTCACCATGCAGTGTTCTGGTGTTCTGGTGTCCTAGGTGGGTTATTACCGAGCAATGAACAGCAAGCCAGAAAGCTAAACTAAAATATTTGAATGCTTTGTCTCTGGTAATGAGACACAAGGCAAGACACAACATTTCCCCAATCCACTTGGGTGCAAATCTGGCTACACTTAAACTGTAGTAATGAAACATCAAAACCCAAGAAGTAAAGTGTTTATTTCACTGTTTTTGTTCACTTACAACCATAACACTGTCTGAAAGTTGGCTTGTTTAAGAAGGCCTTAGCTCTGCCCACTAGGGACAATCATGCCACATTATACATCTCTTATGTGGCAGTGTTACATACATGTTATAAACATTATAAATATGATTTAAAGACGTTGTTTATTACATTTAACAAAAGTTTATTACAGAGATATTTCTCAATATGTTAGTGGGGAATAAAGGCATAAAAACAGTGAATGGCATTCTCCAGTTTAAACAGTATACTGTACATACTGTACTGTATATCCCAACAGTCTCTCTCAGTAGTTAAATTATCCTAATTTACAAATAAATGAAATTTTAATATCTATTGTTTTTCTTTCTTTCTCTCTTTCTTAAAAAACAAACACACCTTATACTACTGTATTTACCTGTAATGTCGTACAATGCTTAATCTTGAATTGAAAATCAACTTGAAAAGTCTTTAAGGAATGCTTTATGGAATTTTACTTGACAGTGAGACGCAGTCTATTTAAATATTTTGGTTTTATGTTTCTATTGAGTCGCCGCATAAAACTAATGAATTAGATTTTCACCCTGCGCCAGCCAAAGTGAAAATCTAATTAAAGATGTAGTTTCATCTTTTTAATTAAGGCTATTGTTCTGTGTACTTAGACAGATTGGATGATCTGAACGTTTGTATTGGAATCTTGCCGGCATTTATGCCTGAGAGCATGTATGAGGATGGAAGCATGTGCACATTAGAATGGAATAGCTTACTTTCTATTAAAAAGAAAAACCCACACAGGGGACAACACACACACACACAGCACAATTCTTTCATTCTAAAAACCTGACACCAATGTTTCACATAGGGTACTCCCATAGGGCACTTGTGTATCGTATATGAAGCGTGGCTAAAGGACACACCTAATAAACTGTGTTATAATAGCTATATCAGATAATGTCTGATAGTGTCAAGGCAGTGACAGGCTATTAACAGCACATGATAAAACAAAGACAGCTTAAAGCTGATGTCATCCCGTCTCAGACACCTTCCTTCCTTTCTTCCCTCCCTCCCTCCCTCCCTCCTTCCTTCCTTCCTTCCTTCCTTCCTTCCTTCTGCTTTTTCCTTCTTTATAGAAACCTGGGAGATTCCCAAAGCTAATTCTGCCCTTCCAATAACAAGGGAAAAAAGATAATTATCTTAGAGCAGATTCTGAGCTTACCATGTGCAGCAGGAGGGTAGCTGCTCGCAGATGCTTTGGGCCCACAAGTCCATGTCTCAAGATAGCCCACTCACTGAAAAAAGAAGTGAGGGCTCAAAAAAACCCCCAAAAGCGATAGCAGCATGGCTTGCTAAGCCTGTAACTGTGTTCTGCTCGACATTGGCGGCTTGGCACCTTGCCAGAGGGCAGCAGGCCCTGCTAGTCCTTGAGCCTGTCAGTCCCTGTAGACCTCTGTTACATATAAAAAGAATTGTTCCTGGCGGAGTGATGTATTAAAAAAGGCCAACGACAGAGAGGACCTTGGCGCTCTAGGGGGCCGGTCCGAGGTGTCGGCAGCTCAGACAAGCCCTTAGCGGGACAATTCTTCTGGGATGGATACATGCCTGAAATATTTTACTTTTTTCCCCCTAACACCACCATACTTTCTTTTTTTTTTCTTCTTCTTCTCTCTACAGTTTTTCATTCCTTTAAATGGATGACCGTGAGCAATGAGAGATTTTGGCAGCTGTTTGGATTGTACATGATGTGTCTTGACAGTGAAAAAATAGACAGAGGCAGATTAATGCTTTTAAAATAAAAAGGTTGGCTAAGAGTCAAGGTGCAGCATGTTTAACTGATAGACCATGAAGGGAAATTGCTATATTCCTACACCTTTAAGATCTGATTGTACAAGATCCAATCAGTCAAATCTGTATTTTATAAATAAACAGGTCTACTCGAAAAAAGCTTGCAAAAAATATTGAAAAAGTCCACTAATGGCACTGCATGTCCACGTCACTTATTCCTGAATATGAATGTAAATTAATGAAGATGACAATGCTCAGCTGAGCCTGAAGAGCTACTCACAAAGGAAGACAGGGTTTCAAACTGACATGCAGTAATATAATTAGCTCTGTACATTATATATAAACATCTCCCATCACTTACACACCGTCAATTAGACAGATTTATGAAGTGCCATTTTTAAAATATTCAGTATGGCATTGTTAAATCCATTAGCCGCAAATTACAGGGCAATTTCTGATGACCTGAAGGCCAATTGTAAAGATGTATACAATTTACAGCTTTGTACAATATTATACATTATATGCGTGTGTGTGTGTGTGTGTGTTTGTGTGTGTATTGTACAGAGCTAATTAATTTACTGCATGTAACTTTAAAACCCTTTCTTGCTTTGCTCCTTTGCATGCCATTAGTAGTAATTTCAGTATTGTATTTTTCAGTATTGCAAGCTTTTTTCAAGTAGACCTGTTTATTCATAAAATAGATGGTGATTGTAACTTGAACTTTAAAGGTGTAACTTTAAAGTGTGTAGCTATTTCCTTTCATAGTCTGTCAGTTAAAGACACTGCACCTTGACATCTTTTGTTTTAAAAGCATTCATCTGACTCTGTCTATTTTTTACACTGTCAAATTACACTGATACCTCATGGACAATCCAAACAGCTGCCAAAATCTCTTATTGCTCACCGTCAACCAGTGTTTATGCATGCGTGTATGTTGTTATTAAACGCAATATGAATGGATATACCACATTTAAAAAATACTTAGTGATCTCACTGTGTCAGTATGTCATCACTGTGACTGAATTCCCGCATAAATGCTGGGAATGAATCATTAGAGACATGTTGAGCCCCATCTTTTTTTTGCATAACTCAAGCAATTTGTCAGCCAGCTGTTTGTAGTTTGTTAAACATTTTAACAAGATTTTTTAATGCCTTCTATGCAGTTATTTCTTTACCCACTAGAAGTTCTTCAAAATCCCTGTCATTGATGATCTGATTGATTTGTAGGCCAATCTTTGCATCAGTTATCTTGGGAAAATTCTTGTATCTGAGCTGCATTCCTAGCAGCAGTGCCACCATTTCCAGTTGCAGGTGCTCTACTGTACATGTTTCAAAAAGCCTTCCATATTTGTGTGCTGCCTAGCCAATAGATACTAAAGGATAGACATTATGGTTGTGTATCAACACTGCTAATCAATAAAAAAAGATTCTACTGTTGCACTTCATGTTCAGTACAGAAATGCATGCTGTCAAGCTGACCAAAGAAATTTGTCAAATCTCCTTGCCGGCTGAGAAAATTGAAATCTTTGAACCTGGTAACAGCAAACCTATCCTTTCAGCCGTGAACCTAGCAGCTTCTAAATCCCTGACCAAGCCATTTCATTTCAAATGTGTTATGAGAAGAGGCACACTGCATGCAAGTGGTTTACAATCTGTATCAGGGTCTATTTCCAATTCAGGCGTGTGCATTGAGGTATCTTCTTGGTATCTCTCTATGCTCCATGTCTCTGGAGGCTTCGGGACTGGAAGACTGTCATCAGGCAGCACTGGCCTCATGGCTGAAGGCAGTTTGGGACATAAAGTAGATTGCTTGTTTTTGTTAGAGAAGCCAGAGACATTGGTCAGGCTGTAGTAACAGTCTGTTACAAGATCCCTCTGCTTCTGCCATGTCATGTGATTAACAAATGGCATAGACATGTGAGTACCTCTGAGCTAAGCTCTAATAATGATGATGTTGCATGCAATGATAAGCAGTCCAGGATTTGCCTGCAAGCAGTCCAGGATTTGTCTCATCAAATTCACAACCCAATGTAAAGCTTATAAGCTTTCATTATAAGTGTAGTTGTGTACCATTTTTGCGGTTTAAGTTACAAAATCAATCTGCCACAGTGTATGTGAATGCTTTATACCCTGTCTAACACCTTTACTGTGAGTATGTGTCCTGTCCATGGTCAAGTACACTCCAGCCTAAGCATGTCAGGTGACGTACATGCTCAGGCATGACTGGACATGGCATAGAAACCTTTTTATTACTTCTGGGTGACAGTTAAATTAGGCAGGAACTGTTACCTCATGTGTACCACATACTCTTTGCCATCATTGACCTGTCCTTTGGTATTAATGCTATGAATCCCCTCTTCTTGGCTGCAGGAAAAGTCATACTGCAAAAGAAGACAAATGAACGATTACACCTACAAACTGAAGCATAAATTTTAAGATGCTCTAGAGAAATGTACCCTATTATTTTACAGTACTAATTTGAATGTGAAATTTTAATTAATCCCACATGAAGGGATAAATCTGGAGCAGGAACAAGAGGATTAAGTAAGTGGTGATGATGATGATGATGATGATAAACCAACATCCCTGATATCCCAAATTCTAGTTCCCAAGTTAAACCCCTGCTCACACACCATACAAAACATCAGACAGACACATTATAAATTATAGAACCTATAAAACATTTACCTTTAAAATTCCATTGTTAAGGTAGAGCTTGATAAAAAAGAAGCCAGCTCCTTGGTCGACATACAGGAGTGTTCCATTCACTGAGCGAGTCTGAACCCTTACTGTGATATTACTCACAGCACTGAGATTAATGCCCTCAAACTCCAGGAATGAAGTGCCAGAATATCTCCCATAGGTGATATCTAGAGAAAGCCAGAGAAATGAAAAGAAATTGTGAGAAATAGTGGAGAAATCTGTGCTTTTGTAAAGCAAACCAAATCGCTATATAGCCATATATCATTGTGTGATTTTTTTTTTTTTGTGCTACAATTTTCCTGCTTCTACTAACAGAACTGAAAATTAGATTACACTATGAAATTGGAAATGATTGGATGCAACCCTGAAAGACAATATTAAAAAAACAATAAAGTCAAATAAAGTAAGCAGAAATAAAAACAAAATAAAGGTTAAAACCAGACTTAGTTTCAGTCTACTGGATTATATCATTTGATGCTACAGTGGGGTCCAAAAGTCTGAGACCACTACTGAAAATCCTTCCACTGTGCATTCGTTCTAATTAAATCCAACATTTTGCATTAGAAATTAAATAACCATGAGTGAAAAGTAGAGTCTTTGGAATATTTACTTTGACTTCAGAGCTTCTTAAAATTTTGTGTCATCTTTTTTGCTAAAGAAATCCCACTCTTGCTGGCATGGACTCAGTAAGTTTCCACAAAAACTTTATGATCTATTTTAGATCACAATTTATCAGCGCATCATCTGGACACATGCTTCAAAACATGAGATTTGACATGAGGAAAATCTGACCTTTTGTACAACGTAGTTGGTCAATATCACAACTTTGCTTACGTTCAAATAGTGTACAAGAAATTGTGCAGAAACCTGAATATTCAAGATAATAAAGATTTACTTTCTCTGTTTTAAACATTTGCTTTTTTTTACATTTTAAATTGACTGTATACTGTAACCAATTTTTGCCAGTTAGTTCATGAAAGCACATTTCCACCTTGAAAATACTCATCATTTCCTTCTTGTCTCACAATATCAGAGAAGCTTGAAAGCATGTGGCTTCAATTCTCAAGGCCTTCCATTATCACTGTGACTCATAGAGTAGCTCTTTGCTTTACTCCAGAGTACTTCTCAATAGAATTTATCCTAGGAGTGGACTGATGAATAGATCTTCACTAGAATTTAAATGCGCTTTTAAAATCCTCCTATGGTGTCCACTTAATATATTCAAGCATGCACAATAATGAGTAGTTTCACATCTCAATAAATTGAGAAGAACTACACACGTTAGGAATCGTAATTTTTCAGCAGCTTGGACAAACAAAAGACACAAAAAACACCTTGGATTCTGTTTCAAAATAGAATGCTTCAGTCTCACCCTTTCCTCTAGGGTCAGTGGTCAACATCTGGCCAGTTGAACACTCTAGCAAGCATGTTTTTTTGCACCAACAAATGTTGTCTTTCAGACCAAGATTAAACCAAGATCAGATTAAACCTTAATCAATAATTCACTGTAGTTCTATATTAAGTATATTTCACTTCATCGCTAACATTGGGCAGGAAGGCAATGTAATAGCAATGAGGTAACTGTTGAAGAGATATCTGGTGTAGAACTTTTTTTTTTTTTCAAATCAGACTTCAGGGTCACTCAAAGATGGCCCACATTTTTCTTGATAAGACGTGCACATGAACTAACGTTTCTATAACTAGACAGTTCCATTCATCTAGCAATGTGATTAGCATTTTACTGATAACCTTCACATTTCACCTGCATTTATAGGTTCTTGCATAAAATCACACTTTTACATCACAGCTATGTCAGATATCAGACAATGTTTTGGTAGATACTTCTCAACAAGAGCTTAAGGTCTGGTAGAATGGTCTTGTGAGAGCTAAACTTAACCGATAATTAAATCTAAAGAAAAACTTAGGTCTGTTGAGAACCAATCACCATTGTCTTGAACAAACAAACAAACAAACAAACAAACAAACAAAACCTTCAGAAACCACCAAGGTCTAGATTTCATGACCTCACAGCTAGTTATGTCTATGGTTAAAAAAAAGGCTAGACAGTGCTTCTCCCAATACTGCTCCCATACTATCATAAGGCACCATAGGTCTAATACCCTGACCAGTAATTTGCAGACCAAAAGGACAAGAAATGTGACCAGTCTGGAAATCCTTTGATCCTGGAATTCAAAAACAAATAGAGAGACACATTCTCTACTTCCTCCACCCTCCTGTAAGCTGGTTACAGCAGCAATGATTATGGAAAATTTCCCCTTGGCGACCAAGTCATTCATTAATTTGAGATCCTTGTTTGGACATATGTGAAGCTTTGATCCAGTCCACATCAACTGGCAGCAGGCATGGGCATGCCTCATTAGCATGGGAAAGCCTCTTCCCCAGACTCCACTTTTGTCAATAAGTTGTATTGAGAAGCTCGGGTTAACGGCTTTTTCAGGGGTACTTCTGTTTTGAAACTTGGCCCTGAATAGCTGTTTGAAATTGGTCAGTATGGACAGATGATTTCTTGCAGTGGGGTTTTCATATGATTCGAACAGTTACCTGTGGAACCTGAAATGCCAAATAAAATAATGTGAAGATAGAAATCTGGAAACCTTTTTAAAAGGAAAGAAAATACAACAAACTCCAACTCTGTCTTCCTCAAGATTCGTCAAACGTTGAAATGACAACAGACAGCTTGATAACTCTCTACCCTAGAATAGCATCTGTCATTATTTTATTACACACTCTACAAAATGCTATTTCCTGCATCAACCAGACTTCTTTTGTGCTGCTTCAGCTTGGGGGCTTTCAGCTTTGCACAGACACGGTCACGCCCCCATGTTAAGCAAAGCATGAAGGACTACTCAATTCTCATCACTGGTTTTCTTCAAAATCAACAAATGTCTTTACTCTGAGTCAATCAATTTAGCCATAAAGAGTGTGAAGGAAACAATCCAGACTACATTTTAAACCACTGAAAGAGGATAGATCCTGCCAGTCATCTGCATTACCAATTAAATGAAACACAATTTCAATGACATATCGTAAAACAAGTTTGAAATTGTAAACAAGAGGTGGACATTTAATACGGTTTTCTTGAACTTTCCACGGGCCATTGCCTGTCAGACTCTATTGACAGAAATATTACTGCTACCACAAGAAAGTCTCATTTGAAGTATAATCTGTAGTAATTTGACATTTTCCTCTGGCTGTAAAAATGCAATGCAAACAATGTTTATTTTCTTTTCTCTAAATACCCAATGATAAATATGTCACTTTTCAAGCTCAGGAACGGTACAGAACATTCCAATATTTATAAAAATGTGACTGTTCTCCATTAAATGATGCCACGAGTTCCAGCTCTTACTAAAGATCAATCCACACAGAACAGAATGTTTCAAGGAAATCTATAAAAACTAGCATGTCCACACACACCTCTGAGGTGCTTCTACAAGCATGAGATATGAGCAATATAGGCAAGTAACATTACATTAAGGGACAGTGAAGAGACAGCCATGACATTAAAGTCTGAGCTTTGAAAGCCCCATCATTCACTGTAATGAGATACAGATTGAGGCGTTTGAAATCCTGTTGAATAATTCAAAGATAGTTATTCTACTAAAGTAATGAGCATTTTGTAACATGCCATCTGCACACATTACAACTTCATAATCTTAATTTAGTGTCATGTGGCCAGATTAAACAACTGTTTAATCTGGCCACATGACACTAAATTAACTGTAGCACATTATACCGCATTTTAATAAAATTGTACTGCATCAAGTGCTATTTTAAAAAACTGCCAAATAATGAGAATAGACAAATTTGCAAAGATTAATCTGCTAATTACAATTAATGACAATATAACAGACTCCTACACTACTTGATATTATTATATCATTGTGATATCATGTAAATAAACAATATTTACAATTAGATTAGAATTCAACATGCTGTCTAACCAATTATGTTTGCTAATACCAGGCTAGATTAGACCTGATTCTAGTAGCTGAGAAAAGAGGCTAATTCTAAGTTAAATATAGCTGTTAGCAAATTTGTAAAAACTTAACCAAAAGTTGTTGTTTTTTTTAATCAAACTAAACATAAATCGTAAGACAAGAGCAACAGGTAGGACTAAGACCACTTACATATGTATACAGCACAATCAACTCACAATATACCACAAATATGAAAGTATACATAGAAATACCTCTCCATGTTATATAGAGATTAAGATTTCTGAACAAATTAACTGTACAGAATATATTACAAATTGGCATTTTAATGCCAGTGCTGCCAATGCTGGTGAATACAGCATTTAAAACTGTACAGTAGACATGTGAGAAGAGCAGTTTTGATAGGGTGTATAAACAATATGTAAAGATATGCATTGTTGGTGCTGGGTATGCAAAATCATCATCTCCAGTGTCCACTTAATCCGCTAACCTCATTGTTGACTCATTGTAGAGTTAAATAGCAACGTGCTAAAAATGACTTCTTGTACTTTTCTCTGCTTAACTGAAGCTGTTGTGTTCTACATGAAAAGCAGCTCTGCTGTTTGGGCAGTATGGCATTTTGTCAGTATTTGCCATTGTCTATGATCCTAATCAATTTTTTCCACCATCCACCTTTCCGGCACTACCTCTGGGGTGTCCGGGTTTTTTTAGCTTTGCATTGCCATCTCCAATACTGATTACAGAAAAATAATATTGTATCTCCAACAATTTGTACACATGTATGTACATACTGTACTTATATTTCATACCGCACAGCTGTGGAGAATGATCTACCTGTACGCTTGTGGTTATGGTAACATGACAATAAAGTGATTCAATTTTGTAAATACAGACATTGTACTGAGGTAGAGCTAGAGGCACTCATTCTCAATTTTGACACTGCAGTCTGGTGGTTTATTAAAATGCAGATGCACACAGATATAGCACTAACTACACTCTGTTACAGCAGAATGTCACAGCAGTGACAGATTGGCTTGGTTATTGATAGATGTTTTTATATACCGATTAACCTGACTGGATGACATACTGAGCTCATTCTGTTGATATATAGAAGAATGAGAAATCTTCATTTGTCACTTCTTTTCTTTTTCAAATATGAAAACCTAGTCTTCCTTTTAAGATTGGGTAGAGCTCCTTTGTTTTGTATTGCAGTAGATCCTCATTGCTTAATCATTATTGGGCTGTCGTACAATACAAACACCATCAGAAGCCTGAAAGAAACACCTGACCCACTGCCGAGATGCAGATTCACAGCCAAGCTACACCTCATTAATACTGCTCATGAATATGCAACGATTCTGGAGACCTTAGCATGACACTGTGTTTCATGAATCCAGGGGCATGAAATAATGCACCTCAAGGCTATTAAAGCCACAGAACAATTAGGAGGCAACAGCACAAACATACTCAAACCATAAAGTCTGTTTATGACACAGTGTAATCTAATTATCAATATTTCAAAATGTCCAGAAGCAAATACAAAAGAAGGTTCTGGTAAGCTTGACTGCTGAAACAAATGGATTGATAATTGAAGTAGACCATCGTGGTTGTTTAGTATAAAACTGAGAACAGATGTACTCTCTCTCACTTCCTTCTCTCAGCTTACTGGATGTGTCACATCAGACCTCGTTGGAGGCAAGTGATTAGTAGGTTCTGTTTGTACTTTGGCGATCCTGTCAGGAAGAGCTCCTGTATTGTGGTTTATCTGTAAGCTGTTTTTGATTTTCTTCAGACTCCACAAAGTTTGAATATTATTGAATATTGTATAAGGATTTCTATTCAAGAGTTTTTTTTTTTTTTTTTGATGACAGAGCTTCTTAGAAAGGAGTTTTCAAACCCTTCCCCCCTCGACATAACCACTTTAGTGTGCTTCAAAAGTACCTCCTACCTTCCAAGTATGAATAGTGACACAGCCACCCTGGCCTCGATGCCATCAACAACCTGTATTTCAGCAGACTGTGATTTGAAAGATGAAGACGTGAGCTATCTATCTTTTCTCACTCGCTGAAATGGCTTTAGTGCCTGGCATGTTGAATTGGAGCTGAAGGCGATAGCACAAAGAGCAAGTGAAGGTTTTAACTGAGTGCCTTGTGAAACTATTCTTAGCTGCATCTAGGCTCTGGGTGTTTTTAGAGAGCGACCTAGATAGACACACTTAAGAGCCCTCGTTAGTTGTTTCTGCCATGGTGTTGGCATTTATCTCGTGCTAAAGTTGGCATTAATGGAGGATGTATGGGCATTCGTTTGTGCTGTTATTAATTACTGCACGCTAAATGACAAAAGTGGAAGATTAAACGCATGGAAAGGAGGCTGACCGCAGGGCTAATGAACTGAAGAGCACTGGGATAATAATGCAGCCCGGGCAACAGTCCTATGTTCTCTTGTTAGTAGCTGGACGATATGCTGTCCTCATTAAAGGAGACAAAACCTGTACTGTCCATGGTGCTAGCACTGCAGTTGGTGCTAATCCCTTGCCTGTGGTAGAGACTCAGCTGTGCTGCGTTGGGTATACAGGGTGGGAGAGGATGAAAGGAACACTCAGAGACAATAGCATGTAGCAGGTGCAGCAAGAAGAATCTCATTACAGACTCGCATCTTTAGGCTGCACAGTGCTAGAGCATGACAGCCTTAGCTACAATAAAAAAAAAAAGCCAGAGAAAGAAAGCATAGGTCGCTGCCTGGGAAAGTGGAGAAAGCTGCTATGAAGTGCCGTCTTCTGTCCTTCAAATGCAGCCGCATTTAAAAGGACACGTTCATTTCAGAATCCATTATTGATGATGGGTTTGGTTAGCTTGCCTCACATTTCTGTCAATAAACTTCCTTGAGCTTTATCAGGGACAAAATCGTGACCTCGATATCATGCAGTCCAGTCGAATGGAACTGCCATGGATGTCTGCTGGTAGAGAATGTGTGTGGACAGCTCAGCGTCCTCTGCATATTGACTTTTCCACATCCGTCATGCATTGATTTCTATCGAGAGCATATTCAGATAATGAAGCGCTCCCTTCCTCGGGGCACGGACTTCATTCTAATGCATGTTTATCTTTCACTGTTTGACGACATTTCATTTCAGTAGACGCAAGAAAACCCTTTACTCACATTGTTTACATTTCAGAGAATAATAATAATAAAAAGAAATGCCTTTATCTTCAGTTACTGCATGTCACTTGGTTGAAAATCTTCAGATTCATACAACAGAACACAGAGACCCAGCAAAAGCATACACACAAGCATATTCCCAGCACAAAGCAACATTTTTACCTTTAAAATCAGTGAGGCTATGTTCATAGTTATTTGCAAGTTCTGACTTTAAGGCTAAAGGTTTGTTTGTGTAAATGCCAGAAACCAATTAGCACATTTCAAAATAAATGTACAAACACATCTATGGTCCCAGTGAATATGCCCTGTAAATTAGTGAGATACAACCTCACAGTTATTTATTTTTAGTTAGTTTACAGGTCTGGTGTATAGACTGGTCACAGATGAAAATGCTTTGCAGTGACATACAGTATAAAAGAAGTATGAAGCTGAGATAAAGAAAATACTTTTAACACCTCAAATATATAGAAGGTAAGTATGACTGGAAATCTTTGTTGCTGTGTAATTATTTTTTTGGTATGATATAATGGTTTCTGGATAAAATGGACTCTTTTAGATATAATACACAATTTTGCTTTCATCCAGCTCCCAACATATCCAAAGCCCCTAGACAACAAAATTAAATAAATGTTTAAGATATTTGGTTTATTTTTATTCAGGGCCTTAGTACCTGTTTGGGAAACACTGCTTCGTGTTTGTTTAATTATTTATTGACGATGATCTGTTATACTAATGGATGGATGTTAATGATATGCTTAATAGGCTGTTAGCTGGGTCGCACAGTGGAGCAGTGAGTCACAGCTGCATGGTCACTGATTTGATCCTGAACTCGGGTTACTGTCTGTTGCATGTTCTCACCATGTCAGTATGGGTTTTCTTTGGTTTCTTGAGTTTCTTTCCACCTTTCAGATTCATGCCAATAAGTGAACTGGTTGTCATACAGTGCTCCTAGGTGTGTATAATTGTGTGAATGTGTGTGTGTGTGTGTGTGTGTGTATGTGGGGTGACATTAATTGGTGTCCATTGATGGTTTTGTGATCGTGATAAGGATGAACAGGAGTGAGTAAGGGGTTGTCAGTTTATTGTTGTAGCTAAATATCCTTTTAGATTTTTTTTTGCTGGTTGATAGTGTATGTATAACTAAATCGTATAAATATTTGGTGTCATCAGAAAACTCCAAAGTGATTGAAACAAGTTGCAATGACTCAGAGTCGAGGCCTTAAGCTATAATGCTCCATTAGCTTTTACAGATACCTAGACAACTAAATGGAATTGTTCAGTGTGCAGCAAAAGTTTAACCCATAAAAGAAGAGACTTCTGACATATGAAGCTTTAAAGGGAGAAATAAAAAAAAACACTGGAACCAATTAATCAAAACAATTAAAAGGATTAAAGGATTTGCTGTCTCAGAAGACAGCTTAATACACAGTCCATCAACTGTTACAAAAACCCCAACTAGAAACTCACCCTAACAAAGACTTAAGTCTTTGACAAATGGTGCTTTGCTTCCGCAGACTGTGGAATCTCTTTGATTCGGCTCATGTCAGCATGGAAAAATAATTACTTTTGTTCAGTGAAAACATGAAGGACACAGTTTTGGTTCATGGACCGAGGCAGAGAATACAATGAGGGAACAAGGAGTAGATAAAATGAATATAAATTGATATTTGATAAATACAGTCATGTTATTATAAGTCAAGAAGCTTAAAATTGAAACATTTGTACCTTCTTAGTGGATGAAATAAATCCAGTATAATAACCAGTACAGTTGAAGTATGGATGCCAATAAAAACCCAATATTGGAATTGGATTCTGTTAATTCCTCCGGTAAATAAAAATTATTAAATTCATTTTTTTTCCCCCTCTGACTCACAACAAACTGATAAAATAGATAAACAGCAAAACATAGAAATACAGCCACAGATAGTGATGAAAGGGTCAAAACATTTATTTTGGAAAAGAAGGAAGAATTTGTGAGGTAGATGATTATGCTTTCATGTGCTATCTGAATTCCCTCTTCTGATGTGATAATTATGAGTATGTCCTCACATGCTTTGTCGTCAGAAAGAACATGAAAGATGGACTCCAAGGTCATTCATTCATATTTCTGTTTTTAATTTTACTTTTAATCTGACATGATAACACATTACTCAGCCAGCTAGTTTGCTGATGATAATGGAATTTCGGTCAAGTACAGTGTACAGCGTTGTAAAAATGTACAAAAGAGCATAGAATGTTTGCTGATATACGGAAATTAACACGAACAAAACGGCAACCAATAACAGCTGCATTTAGAAAATGAAAAAAAATTACTACATTTGCATTACCACCCTTATCCGGGGCGACTTACAATTTATCTCCTTTTATACAACAGAGCAGTTGAGGATTAAGGACCTGCTCAGGGGCCCAGAGGAGGCAGTTTAGTGGACCTGTGATTTGAACTTACAACCTTCCAATCAGTAGTCCCACACCTTCACCACTAATCTACCACATACTAAAATCATTTAGCATAGAAACTCAACTTTTTTTCTGTTATGGTGAAAGTTTAGGACTCCTCCCACCTGGTAAACTTGCGCAACAAAATTATTCCACAATTTCCCAGTTGTAATTACGACTTGATAGGTCATTCGTATGCAATTTACCAGTAGTGAGAAACTACTGGTACTTCTGATAATTCCAACAGCATTTGATGTCAGCCACCAAGTTCAGCTAAAAGCTTTCTAATGCTACAGACTCTACAGGCTTACGTCCTGTTTGGCATCATCGCAATCACCTTTCATCAACATCTACAACCATTACTGGCAACACTGTACCAAAAAAGGCACAATAACACAGTAATCGTCTGCCTACCTGCTGCTTGTTCAGCGTGTGTGAGGAAAACAGCAGGTGCTGAGGTCACATTGGTCTCCACGGCAACACAGCTCACACTGTTGACGCCGTCCACGCAGGTGAAGCCATCGGGACACGGCCACAGCAAGCAGTCATTATAATTATACTCACAGTTTCTACCCTGTTGGGGGAAAAACTGCTATATCACAGTGTGGAAAGTGGAGAAAGAGATGTAGCCTGTGGTCGGTGTGAGAAACCATTTGAACAGCAATATTACTGGAAGAGAAGTGTTTTGTTAAGACCAAACACCAATACATATTATGGATCAATTGATTTTTCCAAGTACTCATTAATAATGATATGGAAATGAGAACCCCACTGATATTTTATTTAGCTCTATCGGAGTCAGTTGCCTCTGTTTACTGAATGATGTTTCAGCAAGCATGGGATAAAAATAAAGCTCACTGTCCTGTGAATTGCACTCTGATACGCAAATAATGCGTAGATTATGGTGAGCATGTATGAGCCTCAGTGCTTGCAGAACTGAAGTACTCTCTCTCTCTCTCATGTGAGACACTTTCCCTCCTCTCTCACTCCACGGCTCCACGTTCATTAATACCTCTGTGTGAGTGCAATTCATGCCACCTTTTGCAAATTTTTAATGACCACACTCACTACTCAGTAATTCTACTTTCTTTCTTCCAGGTCAGCTTCCCTCGCACTCTTTATTAAAGCTACTGTTGAAAACAATAAAGGTTTTTATCACACATCATCAATACTATGTATATACAGTATACTATATACTATGACAATAAACGGAGTGACAATAAAGTGTAAAAAAAGGTAGTTAAGGGTGTGATTAGTGGGGTCTGTGCTGACCCCAGTGTACATGGAAAACAGCTTCCTTTACTGTTGATTTGGTGTACGATGGAAATAAACAGCAAGCAATACTATATTAAAAAGCAAAAAACAAAAGCTGCAATAGAATAAAAAAAGCACTGCTTCTCTGGTCGTTCCATGCATGAGGAGGAAAAAGGAACACATAGAGGAAGAAGACGAGGAGGAAGAGGGAGAGGAGGAGGAGGAGGAGGAGGAGGAGGCAACCCACCACAAATCCCGGCTGACAGAAACAGGAGTAGCCGTGGCCCGGTTCGTTCTGGATGCACATCCCCTGGTTGCATGGCTGCGGCAGGCACTCATTAATGTCATCCTCACAGCGAAGGCCTGTCCAACCTGCCAGGAGTAAGGATTTAAAAAAAAAAAAAAAAAAACACACACACACACACATTGCAGATGGTAAGACTACACCAGTCAACTTCCCCCTCCCTCATCCTATCCTTCTTTTTAAAACTCAGAAGTGAATATCAATCGTGCTTTTCCACATTGATTTGCTTCAGCTCCTTTCACTGCTTTTGCTTTCGCACACACCCACAAAGTAGTTGGGAGAGAGGGGCTGAAAACATTTCAGTATTCTTGCAGGGTTGTGCGAGTTACTTGAATAGGAAATCAAGTAAGGAGCTCACCAGGTCGGCAGTGGCACTGGTACCCATTGATGAGGTCTTGGCAGATGCCGCCGTGTAAGCATGGCTTTGAGCAGCACTCGTTCACATCCAGCTCGCAGAAATCCCCAGCAAAGCCTGCTGGACATCTAAAACATAAAAAGATGACACCATTAAAACTGAAAAGGTGTGACATTTGAAAGCATGTTTTAAAGGAAAACATTGAAGCAAACATTCACAAAGAAAATGAGAACAAAAAAGAAACGTAAAGAAACATATGGCCATGTTAGCATGTGGAAAATGACTCTCACAGATGGCATACGAGCTGAGACCCTTCTCGTTAGTGACACGCTTGTCAGATAGCATTTGAATGCTAAGATATATCATGAGCTTAAGATCAGTCTCAGTTATGTAACTGTGTGTGGGGAATGTGTACGAGGCTCTATTATCATGTAGCACCTTAGCGAACAAAGTTTGTCCAAATTCTTTATGAAGTAATCAAACTGAATGAATTTCTTCTGAACTAATTAACATAAATTGTTCCAACTCATGATCTCCTGATGATATGCTGAACAACACTTTTCTCTTTTCCATATCCTAATATTTAAACAGTAGTTTAATAAACTTACTTTGCTTTGAAATAATGGCAGCTTGTGCCTCTGGCAAAAAAAACAAAACAAAAAAAACTCACTGCCATTTTAAGTTTTAAACATGATTTGAGCAAACATGATTTATGATGATGATCATCAACAACAACAACAAGAACAACAACAACAAAACCTGCAGATTTTTTCATGTTTGGCTACCCAAGCTTAGAGTATTTATTAAATTTGTTGTGCACATATTCGTTACACAAGTGCCAAAAAAACAATTTTGGCTGGTGGTAAAACTTAGATCTTCTATTAGAACTGGTGCTGTGCAATATATATTTGCATTTCTATATCTATTATACTAATATACACTACCAGTCAAAAGTTTGGACACACCTTTTAATGTTTTTTGTTTAGGGATTTATTTTCTACATTCTAGAACAATACTGGAGATTTCAAAACTATGAAATAACACACATGGATTTAAGTAATCCATATGGAATGACAACAAAAAACAGTCAGTTGTTATTTTAAGACACGAAGGTCAGGTGTTCTGGAATAGTTCTTGTAAGAACAGTATTGTCAAGTGCATTTGCAAAACCCATCAAGCACCATGATGAAACTGGCTCACATGAAGACCATCCCAGGAAAGCAAGACCAAAACTGACCTCTGCTGCAGAGGAGAAGTTCATTTAGAGTTACCAGCCTCAGAAATCACCAATTAACAGCACCTCAGATTAGAACCATTATGAAGGCTTTACAGAGCATCAGTAGCAGACATATCTCAATATCAACTGTTCAAACGACATTATTGTGTATTTCGGCCGCCTTCAGCATTGTTTTACAATGTAGAAAGAAATAAACATCAGGAAAGACCATGGGATCAGAAGGTGTGTCCAAACTTTTGACTGGTAGTGTATGAAAGAAAATGCATAATAATGCAGAATTTATTAGAGAACTTAATACATTCTTGGAGGCATCTGGATGCACGATGATCTCTAAAGTGCCAGAACACAAGCTTCAACATTCACTGTGCCACAGCATTGGAATTCATTTCTCCTCATCAAGACAAACTTAATCCCTAGATAGAAAAAAAATAGCTACTACAAAACTGCATCAAATTTAGGTGTCAGTATTTGACAGCAGTGCAAAACCTTTTTAGAGAACACACTTTCTGATGTGTGATCCAAACCACATTAACACTATTAAAGTTTGTCCAGTGCTACAATCAATCATATTTTTTTATTCGATTATTTTCATTTGTACAATGCAATAAAACACACACACACACACAGTATGCATGTGCAAAAAAGCCAAATATCTCTAGAAGTGATCAAATGTGATACCTTTTCTCAACTACCCTGAGGCCTTTGACAACAGTTGCTAGGTAGTCATAGCTAAAAGTAGCGATGCAAAAGTGTGCACAGAAAGTTGTGCAAGGACATGAAACCGAAACTCGGACAACTAACGTAACAGTGCTACTATAGGTTGTGTAATGGTAATCCAGTGGGAAACTGTGCATCACATACTGTATGTGTGCCTTCAAGCGTAAAAAATTGATGAATACTCCTACATGAGTTTGTAGGAAGTCAAAAATGTTTGAACTTTTGGGGATTTTAACAACAATTCAAGTCAAATGAGTCAATAATCAGATTAACACCATGTAACAAATTTTTACTTTTTTCTCGTTCCTGGGAAATAATTGTTATTTCCCCATTCTTTGTAATGAAGAGCAAAAAACATGAAAGTTTGGGTTAGTTTTGGGAAGGTTTTTTTTTTTTTTTTTTTTTTTTAGTAAAATGGGCTAACTTTGAGGTTTTCGTTCTCTTAAAAACCCAAACCCAAACTTCAAGGGGCTTAATGGCTATTTTATTAATCATTTTCTATCAAGAGTAATTGCAAAATGTCATTCACTACCCAGGAACAAAAACCGTGTTACATAGTGTAATAATTTCACATTTTCTATCCTTACGCTGTGTCCCAAATGACATAGTACACACTATGCACTATGTACTCTATTGTCTAGTGTATGAATTTTTAAAGGGTAGTCTTTTTTTTTGTTACAAACTGGAAGCCATTTTTCTGTCGAGGGCCATTGACATCAACTGCACATAAAGCGGCGCTACAAGCTTTAACAGAATACAATCAATTTAAAAATGTTGAAAAATAAATGTGGACTAATTTAAAAGTCGTTTCTAAGCTGTCTTGTCCACTAGTGTCATTAGCTAGCGTAAAATTTCTCATGTTTTTCATCCAGTGTCAGAAACTGCTAGGCCCACCCCTCTTTTGCGACGTAAGCAATGTGAGCGCATGAAGTATCCAACATTCCACTCTTCAGCTAAATAAAGGCATGATGTGCGAATATCTGAAGTGCACTACTTGTTGCTGGAATTTTCAGTGGGAACACGCTACTCAAGCTATTTATATAACAACATGGCATGTTGTAGTTCCTGAGGTGTTGCACAAACCAAAAGGTCCAATCAAAATCTGATTGCTCATCTATTATCTGATCCAACTTGTGATAGCAACCAAATGAGGGCTGTAATACAATCAGAGCACAAGCCATTACCCTGCGTGCCATTTCAAATGAAAGTAAATACCAAGAATGACAGAGAGGATTTGGTTTCAATTTAAGGCAAATCAATCCACTGAGGCCTCATTTGGACAGACAAGCAACCCCCTGTCTGCTGTCTGTTAGTGGATCTGTTTTCCTTATAGAGCAGAAATTGGAAAATAGTGTTTGGATAATTTGTAGGTCTGGACTCAGGGTGGAGTAAATCAGTCCTTAAGGATAGTGTGTTATGTATAAAAGGTCATAATGAGCGAGGATGGGGTTTTACAATGCACACACCGTAGTCTCATTTTACTCAGACAATTATACGGCAGCAGCTGCTTCATGATCATCGCTCTGACAACCTAGCAGACCTTTAATTGGAGAGAAAACAGACTGGTATATGCTCTCCTCCATAAGGACCAAAATTAAGCTGTGATTGAATATGAGTGGGGCTGAAACCGTATGTAACCTGTGACATTAGGTAGAGAAATTACGCTCTTGTATAAAGCAGTGATTTGAAGGCCTCACCTGCATGTAAAACTGTATCCAGGGCCATCCAGACAAGTTCCACCATTAAAACAGTGAGAGAAATTCTCAGACATATCCAGGCACGCATCCAAGTCGACTTCACATTGTGTCCCGCTGTAGCCTTTGGTGCATATGCAGGCAAATTTGTCCACGAGGTCCACGCAGAAGCCAGCATTCAAACAAGGCCGGGAGGCACATTCCTGAAAAACAGTGGACATATGATAAGAATTGAGACTCTGTAATTATAGTGTCCCATTTGATGTGAGCTATTTACATGCTAATGGTTATATTGTGACACCAAATATAGCCCAAAAACGGCTTTAAAATTGTATGTTTTGACCTTACTAATGTCCCATGAACTGATATCTGATATCTAAAGAATAAACATTGTTGTTTGAAAACAATCAGTGAGCTACCATCCTGATGATTGTCCATTTTAGTCACAGCAATTTTGATATCACAACAATTCATTCCTGTTATCACTTACAGCAGCTAGAAACAGTTGCTCCCTCACCAGTCTCTTTTGTTCTCTCTTTCTTATGTTACTCATATATTGCAAACAGAAATCTTTCCTGCAGCATCAACATTTCTATACTGTTACAAAACACTGACACTGGAGACTCCTTCCATAAGGGACAAATGTTAAATGAAGGTCTCCTTTCACAAAGCTTCACCATCACTTTTTAGATGGTTACATAACAACAATGTTTTCAATCATTTTTGTTAGTCTTCTGAAACACTTGTAACAGATGAAGAGTTAGCTGCTGGAATAGAAGTGAAAATGTATTAGAATGAATGTATTAATATACATCTGTGATTTGAATTACAGCTCTTATAGTTAACCTCTGAACAATCTGAACTGACAATTTAACAGTGCTTTGGAAAACTGTGTAATTCCATGTTTTAAAGAAGTTAGCATTAAAACTAGCATAGGAATTTTTAAAATTCAATAAGCATTGAAGATGTACAACTATATACTGACAGCATACTTACTGTTTGCTAACAGTATGAGTGCTAGTTGTACTTATCACTTATGTCACTTACAGTCATCAGATCGCTTAAATGCAAAAAATACCTTTCTGAAAAATTTGTGCTTTTCCAATTGACTTCATTACTCTGACAACTCCCTGTGATTTAGAGCAGCTGGATTCAATCGCTGCCTCAATTCTAATTAATTTCCCAATATACTAATGAATTAATGGTGGAAAATTCAAAGCTTAGGGGAAGTACAAGCTATAGAAAGAATTATTAGAGGCAGAAGGCAACAGCTAATGATTTATTCCTCAGCAAGCTCCTACAGCCCTCTCAAGAAGCCTATTGTTTAATCTCAAGGGTATATTTAAGCCTGTGGTTAGCTTTAAAATCAATTAGGCATTAAAGTGATCACTTTCTTTCTAATCAGCCATTTGTACTGTGCTTTCATGATGCCTCGGTTCCCAATGCTCATTATGAAGGAAAGTCAATATGGTCTAAAGCTGAAGATGTGTCAAAGAAAGTGAATCGTTATATAAGTCTATATATATTTATGTTTTTGATATATGGTCATTGATAGTAATGAATAATTACATTGTGATACAACATCGACAGTGTTACGATTAGAAAGGTCTTTTTTCTCCAAGCCAACTAGTATTTGTGTAATAATGTGTGTGCCGATAGTGTGAAAGGAAGCTATTCAACAGAAAAGGGCAACTAAGTTTTAACAAAACACGACAGCCATTACCTGTGTTCGCAGTCTGTTACGCAGTGGGTCTACTGCTAAATGACATCTTGTGCAAAAGGGCAAGAGCTGATCTCTTTTTCTTGTCTCAAGAGGTAATGCTGTTCAAATTCAGTTAAGCCTGAGATATGTTTGACCTTCTCATCTTTCTTGTTATTGGGTGTCTAAATCAGAAAACTAGGCCAGATATAAGGCTCGGCATCCTCTCTCTCTCGCTTTCTCGCCCTCCCTCCCTCCCTCCCTCCCTCCTGCCCTCACCCTCTCTTCCTCCCTCCCTCCTTTACAATAAGTTGTACTTTTGTGAAACTTTTTGAGCCATTACTCCTTCAGCAGTTTGAGTAATAACGGTGAGTACTGTCATTTCCTTAAATTTGATCTAATTCTCAGTGATGATATACATTACCAAATTTAGGAAATGGTCTGCTATGTTGAAATCATCAACAATCATTATGGTATAACTGTTCCTAGTGGCTTTGAAAGGTGTTCGGTTGCATTGACCTGTCGCAACAGCAATTGGAATCGAAGGGAATTGAACCTGTCTGGTTGCAGTGACAAACAGCTTTTCATTGACTGCCATGAGCTCAAATGTCTGCCCAATGATTCTAGCCTCAATCTGAGGTTATACAGAGACCTCAAAAAGAATGGGAATGACAAGGCCAATTCTTTTTGTTTGTTATACAGTGAAGACATTTGGGTTTGTGATCATTTGTAGACAAAATTCAGCTTTCTGATATTTACATCTAGATGTGTTAAACAAATTAGAACACCTTCAGTGGCAGACCACACAATTTATAGGGAAGCAAAAATGTAAGAACATATAGTCTTAAATGAAATGAAAGTAAATTACACATAATATTTGGTTCCATATCCCTTGCTTGCAATTACTGCATCTAACTGGAGACACACTGATATTATCACACTTGCATTCTTTTTTTGTTTCTTTTCCAGGCTTTTAACATAGCTTTTTTTTTTTAGTTGTTGTTTGTTTTGTCCTAGTTGGAATGTGCTGTGGGTCATGATGCTCATGCTGCAGGATGAAGTGTTTCCCAATTAGACTGGATTTCTCTGTAAATTGGCAAACGGAATGTTTCTGTTTCCTGTCATCAATAAAGATTAGTGAGCCTGTTCCAGAAGCAGCCATGCAAGACCAAGCCATGACACTACCTCCACCATGACTGACCCCTGAGCTTGTATGTTTTGGATCATGAGCAGATCCTTTCTTTTGTGGCTTATCACTTCATTTCTTTGCAAATTCCTATCTGGCTTTCTAATTTCAGCTTTTTGCTGATAAGGTGACAAGCATTTATATTGCAGATATATTACATCATTACTTCATGGTCTTTATATTTTCTGCTCTTAAAGGCTTCTTTGAATGGTGGATTGTGATACCTTCATCTCTGTCCTGTAAAGGTTTTCGTTGTGTTTTTTTTTTCTCTCACAATGTTTCTATCATTAACTGCTGTTGTTTTCTTTGTCTGACCTGTTTAAGGTCTGGTTATTAGTACACCAGTGGTTTCTTCCTCAGGATATTACAAATTGTTCTATTGGTTATGCCAAATGCTTTTGCATTGGCTTTGATCAAGTTTGCTAATACTTTTCTCAGCTTCAAAATGACTTGCTTTTCTCTTAAAGGTCTTTATGTTAGTTTATCTTTTTTAACAATAAATGCCGCCTTCACAAGCGAAACCCAGAACAAGAAACACCTGCCAGACTCATATTCTAATATTTCAGTTGGTTTAACATCTTTAGTGCATAGCAAAAACAAAAGAATTGACCCCTCCAATACTTTAAGATGAAAACTTAAATAAACTATTAATATATGTACTGAAAATCTCATAGACACTATCCTACCGCTCTGTGTATGCTTACGTCCATATTAGTCTCACATCTGCGGCCACTCCATCCATTTTCACATTGACAGTCATATGCGTCGATGCCGTCTGAACAGCTGGCATGAAAAAAGGCTTAGTTAATGCTCTATGACAAGTGCAAACTCCATCTTTATGAGCAATGATTTATTAGGCACTATTGTGCACACAGATGAAGCCACCCACCCAGTGCCAACACGCTTTCACAAATTCTACCTGCTAGCAATTGATGATGTTTTATACATGTAGAATTTGTTAAAGTGTGTGCTATTCACAAACATAGTAAACAAATCAATAATGCACCATTTGGAATACTATACTTACAAGGTATATACAGAATTATACAAGATAAATTATATAAGACACTTTGTAGCATTAGAGTATATGAGCCATATTGATATTACAGTCTCAAGCAACTTCTGTATGGGCTTTTAAATCTGAGTAGAATTGTATCTCTGGACTCAGTCTGACCAATCCAATCAGATTTAACATGTTCCTTTTATTTGATGCTTTTACCACACCAGACATTCATGTAAAACAAACAAACAAACAAACAAAAAACAGATATGTGAAACAGAAACAGTTCTTCTGCTGCCTACACATATGACTTCAGAAGCATGAATGTAGATGGTCTTACTTTCTAAATAAATAAATAAATAAATAAATAAATTCCACCTAAATCATTATCTTTGATAAAAAAATGGTATTCAAATTAAAAAAATGTAAAACAATTAAAATTGGAATGCAATTTTAAAAGGAATTCAATTAACATGTAAAAGGCTTTGACGCAAGGCTTTTACCCAACTCATATAAATGAAATTTGGCACAATTTGAATTTGACTCATAGATGCTCACTGTTTGAAAAGTTCAAGCAGAATAACAATCTACTGTTGATACTGAGCTGAGAAAACTCAAAGCTTAAAATTTAAAGGTGCCTTCACTTTTGATGATCTTGTGATGCCCAATGACAAAGCACTTCAATGCTGAGAATTCTGAATATATGTCATTAAGGCTCACATACCTGCCATGAACACAGGGGTCTGAGGCACATTCGTCAATGTTGCTCACACAGTCAGAGCCAGTAAAGCCACTGGAACAGAGGCAGTGGTAGCCACCGAGGCCATCAACACAACTCCCACCATTTTGGCACGGATTCGAGGTGCACTCATCCACGTTCAGCTCACACCGTGTGCCTTTGTGCAATCAGTTAATATAATTAATAAATCATTCAGTCATGCATTCATTCATTAGGTCATTAATTCAACCAATAATTTGTTCTGTTATTCAGGCCTTATTCGTCTTTTTGGTCCAATTCTCTTGCAATATTTTGGCATACGCTCCTGCTTTGGCAGGATACACACACCCATGCTCACAGACAATGCAGTGATCCTAAGAACCTAATAGTTTTATTACTTTAAAACACAGAGAACCACATTCAGTATTTTTGATAAACTAAGCTTAGTAACAAATCCAATGTCAAAATCAGTGTGATGAGTATTAGAAATAGTAATTTATTTGCAATTCCTCCAGTGAGCTAAATGAATTTCCATCCTATTTTCCCCACTGTGCTTTACTATTTCTGAGCATGTGTTTACATGGCATGAGAGGTAATGATATAGGAATGAGCTACCAATATAACATATATAATTAACATTTTGTAATTACAATGTTTCTTCTGATTTCTTGTACACATAAGATGTTAATGTTCTATCTACTGGCATGGTAGTTAATTCATAATTAATTTATTTTTGCTCAGTTAACTGCCTACACACCCAATGAGGGTGAGCTACATTATTGATCGAGTAATAATTATTCCAACCCTGAAACCAAGTGTTTCCCCAATATGATTTTTTGTGCACTGATATTTACATTAAATGGTCCATTAATTGCAGCAAAGTAACAGCTGAAAGATGCTGAAAGAAAATATGTATAAACCAGACATGAATTAATTAAAAAAAATTAATGTTAGTAAGAATATATAAGCTTTTAAGGATTTCCTTGCAAGGGTCTCTAAATGGCTAAAAGTTCTAGTTCCCTTTGAGGGAATTCAATGCTGCGTCATGGCTTTTAGCTATGGGAATGCTTCCTCCAGACTGGTGTCTGAATCATGTTTGGAAACAAGTGAGGTCAGATGAAGGCACATCAGCAGACCATAAAAGGTCACAGAACCCACAAATTCTTTGTCATCAGGAAGCTGTTTGTCTGTTTGTATTTATTGTCTGACTATTTTGTGAATTTATTTTTTGTGATTAGTTGCAAAAATTTCTAGCAAACAGTTTAGAAGATATGTGCCATTCTGTCCCCGCTTTTTTATGGTGGATGACTCACACGATCTTTGTGTTGTTTGTTTGGGAGTGAAGTACACTCGGTCAGTCCTTGAGGGGGCTGAATGTGTTCATTGCGAGCATTTCTCAATGAAAAAAGCTCTGTTCCTGCCTGGCTCTTTCAAAAATTTAAAGTGAATCAGACATCTGCACCTCATGGCTCAAGTCCTGCATCTGCTGAAGTGGTGTAGTGGCTCCAATCATTGGGTTTTCAGGGTAAGGTTTGGAGGGTCTGGTGTTCTCCTATCTCTCAACCTCTCCTCCAACTCAGAGTGTCCTGTTCTGGATTAAGAAGCTCACTCCGTGATCTCTTCTGATACAAACAAGGACCCAATGCTGTCTAGCCTCTAGCTCTTAGAAGTTAGATGTGGGCATGTATGCGGGTGCATTGGTATAGAGCAGCTAGCTCAATCCGTCACATTCGAGGATCTAAGCACCTTTGCTGTGGCAAAGCTTAATTTAGCTAAACAAGCAGGAAGCGGTCATCTGTTCTTAGCTAGATGACTGCTTCCTCACCTCTGGCTGGGCTCCACGTTCCCTGAGCTCCACACTGAGGTGTTGAGAACTTGGAGGAATCTGTACTCAGCTCACATGCACACCCTGGCAACATCAAACTATTTGACAGTCATGAGCATTGGTATGGGACAATGCCGAGGGTTGTCATGGAAGAAACTCACCTTACAGTCCAAGCCATGCAGATTTAGCCCTACATGCATATGGCGTGCACTACTTGCCATTCCAGGGCTGCTATGGTTGTCATGAAGAGGTATCTGTGGCTTAACCTAATGGGGATAAATGAGAAGGGCAAAGCTTTCCCTCTGGACTCCAATTTCACCTCCTGGCCTGATTAGTGATGCAATAAACACCATCATTGACTAATCAGGAAGCTAAGCAGAAGTTGTCGGCATTCAAGGATCTGATCCCTCGCCATCAGCTGTTGCTGGAATAGGGCCTAGCTCCCATATGGAGGAGAAGAAGGCCAGTATGGCTGGTCACGTCCACCGCTCAGAATGATGGGAGTTGGGCAGCATGCCCAAATTCAGCCATTTAATGAGAGGTTTGATCTGGGAACCATGATCTCCTTGAAGGCAGTTAAAAAGAAGACCAGACACTTGCGAGCACAGGTCTCTGAGAGCAGGCGTCCTAAGTGTTTGTCCGAGTACACTAGTACATTGTGTATCCGAGCTCCCTTGAGGCCCTCAAGAAATGTTTTTATCAACCCAGCCACCTCTGGTGATTCGTGAAGCAGAAATAAGTGGCGGTTTATCTCTGCCATCTTTGCTTACTAGACATTTCTTTCCTAGACCTGTTTTGTTGAGTTCTGCCAGTGTCCTGATTCAGTGCCTTGAACAGGCCAATCCTATCAAAAAACTATACCTCTTTCAGATCATTTGGCAGCGTGGCAACTACTGTTAAATGTATCTCAGTGGGGTTCTGAATTCCATGAAGAAAGGTTACAGAATTCGGTTCACCTCTCGTCCTCCACAGTTCAATTGTGTACTGCTCAGTGTAGTAGACAAAGAACAAGATTCTTTTAAAAACAGGCAATTCAGTCTCACTTGGGCAAAGGGGCCATAAAAAAAGTTAGTCCCCAAAAGGAATGGGGAGCTGTGTCCAATTTTTGATCTGCACAACATGAACCATACTCTGTGGACATAGAGGTTCAACATGCTAATGGTGAAACTCATGATTTATCTGAAGGACACAAACTTTCAAGTTGAGATTCTGCCAGAACAAAAGAAGTTTCTCATGTTCGCTTTTGGGGGATTTTACCAATATCAAGTGCTTCATTTTGGACAAGACTTATCTTATTTCAAAACTCTTTCAGCTGGAGATTTTGAAACTTTGGGTCTGGCCCCTGAGGGGCACCAACTCATAGTTTCTGGTCTCCCAACCAAGGTTGTGAGATTCCTCCATGAGGAAAATGTATGGCCTTAAATTACATCTTTTGAACCCCAACCACTGCTTGGTTGGTGCAGTGATGTAGCTCCTCTCGGCAGGGTTAGCCCCTGCTACCCTTAAGGTATATCTGGCCGCTAATTATTCTAGCCATGTGCCCACTGTTGACACTACTGTGGGGAGGCTTCCCATGGTTTCTTGCTCTTTGTGCAGCACCAGGTGGCTGAGGCCAATATGCAACCTGCAAGTTCTTTACTCTGTCTCATGTTTAATCAAAGCAAAAAAAGGCTTCAACTTCTATGTCCAGTGTGGGCTCTTAGGATCTATGTCCACCACTAAGACCAGTGGCATAAATCATCCCAACTTTTGGTCTGCTTTGGTGGTTTCAACAAAACTAATGTGGTTACCAAGCAATGCCTTTCTCATTGGGTTACAAATGTTATCACTCTGTGATATGAGGTGCGTGGAATAGCTTAGTCTCTAGGAGTCAAGGTCTCCTCCATATATTCCAGGGCTCCCGCCCTGGGCATGCCCTTGGCAGGCTCTTCCTCTTTGCACATATACATCAGGTTTTACAGTTTGGACATGGACTCAATCCCAGGACTGTTCGCACCCAGCAACTGTCTGTGCCAGTGCACACAGCCTTGTTGTTCAGTCATTCTTCCTTAATGTGGTGGTGTTTGTACTGACATTCCCATAGCATCAAGGCATGATGCAGTGTTGAGTTCCCTCGAAAAGGACCCATGAAACAGACTCTTGTTCCCTTTCTTAGAGAACTGAGTTACAAAAGTAACCTGTGATGTTTTCAAAAATAATCCTGTCTGGACTTTTTCTAAAACTCTTGTAAAGTTCTAACTAGAACTCCTAAACCCAAAGCCATACACTAAATACTCTTAACTATCTGAGCTTTAAACTGTAAAGTGCTATAAAGCCTATACTTACCACAATAACTTAATAACAAAATGAATCATTTATGCCACACTGGATCTAGTTTGAGTCAAAGAGATTACAGTATTATTATGCAGTATGACATTCTTTATGTAGTATTATAATGCTCTACATAATGGTATAATATTGTATTGAAATGCTCTAAATAACGCTATAATGCAGCAGTAAATGTAGTTTAAGATTAAATGACTGAGAAAACCTTAAAATACTAATGTCACAACAAGTAACAGGATACATCAAATAATTCTGTTTAATATAAATCTTGGCTTTCATAAGGGTCCTTACAGCATTCAACTAAGAAAGAACAAAGAATTAACGGGGGACCCCAGAGAGACCAAGCAATGAAATCATATGGGTGCAGGATGAAACCTTTATCTCTGACAATGTAGGAGAAACTATACATTCTCCTTCCCATAGCCTCAATTACTTTTCTCCACAGGAACTACTTTAATCCATGGGGTATTATCAGATTTGTTGTCCCAGAGAGAGTGTGTGTGAATAGAAAAAAAGGGAGGAGAAAGAAAGTAAGTGATACAAAGAGGTACTGCAATTATACCACTGTAGAACCTACGTATAAAGGAAGTATTCATTATCTACAATCCAGAGACCTTTAGCAGTGTGCACAGTCTGCGTGAACAGTAATAGAGGATGTGATTTAAATCTGGTTATGTGAACATAGAGGGCAGATTTATTCTAACCGTATAGGTTACTTAAAATTATCACGAGAAGAAAAGGACTAACATTGTTCCACTGTGCTCACTGATGAGAAATGATTACTAAAAACAGGTGTGTTGTGTATATGTGCAGATATGTGCTACTTCACTCACAACAGTGATAACATTTTAAATATTGCATAATGTAATTAAACAAACCTTCCAGCTTTATTTACTCAACGCCCAGGAGTAAATATGAAGCTTTCACTTGAATCTCACTGGAAATAATACATTTTTATTTAAACATTGACCAAAAAAAATACCTAAAGGCACTAAATAATAATCAGTGGGGTTGTGGGTGGCACTTATCTCTCTGTTGGTCAAAGGTGTCCAGTCTTACCAGAATGGGCTGGTGTGGACACAGGTTTTCACTGCAGTCAGACAGGATCCAAACCTGATTCCACACCTTTAATTAGTTCATTTTGGTCTTCAGTAGACTGCCAGGTCCTTCACCCACACCTGCCCTTCTGGATAAGTCTGGACACCCCTGCTAGAGTTGATTATTTTCCAATAACAGCATTTTTTTTGTTTGTTTTATTCCACTTATACTGCAGAATTAAAGAATGACACACTGTGTTTTATTCCCTTATTGTTATTTTAATAATATTGTATTGTATAGTTGTAGAACTTCTGTGAAGTTATTTCCTGTTGTCTCTCTTTTTTTTTTATAACAGCTGTAACCAGCCATTCCTTTACTAGTATTTTCTGCTCTCTTGAAGTTAATAACACAGAAAATGGTCATGGTAGTGATAATCCACAAAGAGCACACTCCCTGCCACTCCCTTACCTCCTTCCATAAATGTTAAGCAGATATTCTCCTTACAGCAAACTTTTCTATATCACTGGTTATATGTTTTTTTAAATCTGTTTATTTTTTGGCTTAAATTATATAGATCTCTGCCATATAGAAGTCTGCCTTAAAGTTCCTTATGACTAAGCTGTTACTGTAGAAATGAAAACATTTGAACAAGGGCATTAATATAATCCTGCTATTTGCCTTACAGCCGGCATGACTGTCAGAGAAACCGTGAAAGAAAATTAATAACAACCTTCTGACCAATGTGATTTAAAAATTCAACAGTGCAGGGTGGAGGAACATAGAACTCAGCTGACACCAACATATGACGCATAGCAAGTTTTGTCACATGTACTGTCTTTGTTCATTTTTTTTCCCCCCTTCTGAAAAAAGTTGCAACAGCATTGCATGGCTTATTAGGGCAAATATTTCCTGTGAATTTGAGTCAGATGAACCAATCCAAAATATATCCTCTGGCCTGGCTCTCCAGGGACACATCTCTTTCCTCAGATGAGCCGAGAAAAGAGAAAAAGTAATGACTTGTACGAGGCTGAGAAGGCGCCTAATAATAAAAGCTGCTTCTTGGGGAATTGGAGCTTGTGTGCCAGGTTGAACTCTCACAGGAGTGCCTATACCCCTGAGATTTCATTTTTTTTGCTTGTTTCTCCTTGCTCCTCCACCTGGAAAAGGATAAATTGATAATACAATGTGGAAGACAAATGAAATTAATCTTCGTGCTCAGGCTGACAGGGATCACCACAATGTGATCTTAACTATAAAAAGCACAAGCATCATTCTCTGGTTAGGATAAAAAATATATACAGTATACTAAAAATTAAAGGAATGGGTTGAGGAAAGGTGAGAAAATCCCAGCAAATCAAATTGCAACTGAGAGAAAACTGGTTAAGTAAATGACAGGAGGACTGTGTTACGTTTACTCAAGGAGACTGTGTAAGTGTGTTAACATGTTCAAGAAATATAGCTCTAAGCGAGGAACCTAATTAAGGTGGTTAAACATGTGCTGTGTGATTTCTTTCCATTAGGCTGCCTGTAAAAAGAAAGGGATCTCTACACACATTAGGTACTAGTGTTTAATATTGATTTTCCATCAATTAAGGGTTAAAAAGAAACATACCAGTGTATCCAGGCTGGCACACACACACAAAACCTCTGGGCTTGTTGACACACACACCGTCATGGAGGCAAGGCGAGGATTCACACTGTTTCACTTCCAGATTACACAAAGGCCCACTCGTTCCAGGCAGGCAGGAGCATCGGAAGCTGGATCATTATTTAAGAGGGAAAAAAAATGTGCATATGTGCTTGAAGCTAAACAAATAAGTCTTCAAAAATACCAGTGCATGGTTCAAACATCAAAAAACTTGCAATGTTAAGTATTCTTATTTTGAATTAGCTCTGGGCAATACTAAAGCTTTATAGCAAAGCGCACAGATGATCAATGTTCTACTGCACCTTTTATGTATTCAGCTCAATGTGCCTTTTGCTGTATTTAATGCTGCAGAAAAATAAAAACAAGTAACTCTGCAATAATACCAAAGCTACAGAAGCTGGCTGTTGCTTGCCCTTGCTTAGCATTGCTTTCTGAGCCCTCAAGCTGCTGTAATGTCCAGAGATTTCACAGTTCACGAAAGTAAAGAGCTGCTGAACAAACAGCCAACTTAACAAGTATACTCGACAAACAAACAAAGAACAAAGCAAAGCTCTTCATTTAGAAACAGCTCTACCTACTAAGCAATGTAAGCAACTTAGAGAACCACATAACCAATATACAGCTATGACTATCTCTCTCTCTCTCTCTCTCTCTCTCTCTCTCTCTCTATATATATATATATATATATATATATATATATATCCCTCATGGATGATGTGCTATGAATGAAAGATGTGGGTCTCTCCAGAGGCAGTATGCCCCAAACGTGGGCTCCACAATCAGAAACTGGGGTCTTTTCCACAAATGAATGGTACAAAACCTGTGCCATGTAACCCTTATGACTTTGGACCAGGCCAATACCATACTATCCCCAGAAAATTAGTTCTCAGAATAGAAGATAGGACAGTCTTCTAAGGTTTCAAACTGAACCCTGATGTGGGCAAGCACAACATTTCAATGCTATGCAGCCAACTGTTTCAACTGAAATGGGATGAGCCAATTATGGCAATACACATGCATACAGATTCCTCCATGTTCTTCACTTCTCGTTGTGGGGATAAGGGAAAAATTGAAGAATTCATCAGGGAGGTTGCACTCAGCTGGAGGTGAGGAAGCAAGTCATCTAGCTTAGAACGGACAATCACTTTCTGCTTATTTGGCCAATCTAAAATATGGTTGGCCACAGCATGAGTCACAACCTCAAGCAGTGCCTCAAATGCGATGGATTGAGGAAGCGATGCTGCCGATGCATCCACATGCGTGCCCACATCTAACTACTCAGAGCCAGATGCAGACAGTGTTGGGTCCTTGTTTGGATCAGAGAAGATCACAGAGAGAGTTTCTGAACAGCATCCTCCCAGTCGGAGAAGAGGATGGGAGATAGGAGAATAGTCCACCACCTTCACCAACCCAACCTGCAAACCCAATAATTGAAGCCACTATGCCATCTTGTCAAACGTAAGACCCAAGCCATGAGGCCAAGAAGTCACAGACTGACCTAGTGTGTGAGTCGTGTGAGTCTTCCCCCATAAGAAAGCGGGGAGACAGCAGACAGCAAATATATAGACAGACAGACAGACAAATGGCTTCCTGATGAAGTAGCTGGGGATTCCGTGACGGTGATGTCCTTTTAAGGTCTTGCTGCCATTATGTCACCTAGCCCCATGGTGGCCAGTACAACTGACATGTTTCCACACAAGCTTTATCCACTAGTTCCCATCGAAATGGGACATTCCACACACCATGATTTATCGACACAAGGCAAGTTCAATCCATAGATTCATGATGTGGATACCAAATTCTGACCCAACCATCTGCATTTGCATTAGAAATCAAGATTTACCCCACCAGGCCTCTCTAGTATAGGTAAACATGTGACTGCTGTAGTCTCACGTTTGTGCTTTTGGTCAACAGCTGTGGAGTGTGACTGCTTTTCTGTAGTTTTAGTCCTTTCACCTTAAAGTTTTTTATTGCACCAAAATGACATGGAAATATCACATCATCAACACCAAAACAGAGAACAGTGCTTGTACACACTGCGCAAACAACAGTGGACAAAGTGTTAAAATGTTAAAAATGGCCTAACAGTATAACAACTATTCTATAGATATTATATCAATAGAACAGAACCGACTGAATCTGTGATTATTTCCAAACTGATATTAGCATAAACAGAGATCATACAAGTAATGAGAAAACGATGAGGATCATGTTTAAAAGTGACTTTTACCTCAAGTGCTTACACTGATGTGGATTAAAACCATATTCAAGATTAATTGCCTGTTGTTAACTTAAATATACTATTGTGTCCAAAAGTCTGAAAGAGTCTAAGGAATATGCTTTTATTTTAAATTCTTTTCTTATTTAATACAATATTATTTCTTAGTATTTAGTATGTACCATTTTTGCTGTAAGGACAGTGTGCACTGGAGCCGAAATGTTGCTCAAATTTGAAGAAATATTAGCTGTGGGTAATACCACTGTAATAGAAGCAAAATAATCAAGGCACTTCAACAAAAAAAAAAAAAAAACAGCGATATAAATTAGAGAACAGTGACCACTGTAGCACAAAATAAGATTACAACTAAAATAAACTTGTAGGAAGTGTAGAAGCCCTTGCTTTGTATGACTTCATCTGTGGCTACAGGTCATCGGTTTCTCACATTGCACTGGTGTGATCTTGGTCTACTTTTCTTCCACAGTTCGGGAACTTTAGTGAGTTTCTTGTCAATAACTTTGTTGCCAAGGATTTTTAATCGGGTTTAGATCAGGACTCTGGGCTGTCCATTTCTTTATTTTAGTTTTTTTAGCTTTAAGGAATTACTTCACCCATTTTGCACTGTGACAGGGCATTGTCATGCATAAAAAATGCAGGCTGTCTGGGAGATGCTTGCAGAAAAGAAATGCATGCTGCCAAAGGAGGTTCTGATAAACATTAGCATTTATCCTGCTATGTAACTACATAAGATGCCCAATTCCTGCTTTCCTCAAACCTTAATACTTTCATCATGTCGTGTGGACAGAGGTCTGTTATTCTGAAATAACAGGCCAATGCACTGCCACCATCTCAACCTCATCTGAGCAGTGTGCTAAGGCAAAATGAGTCAATCTGATGGGAAGAGCCCCGGTAACACCTGGATTAGGGCCTTGTCTTTGCCATTACAGCCACTGCTCTGTCTGTATAAGTTTCTCACCTGATTTATACCAAAGACGTCAGTAAAAAGACAGAAGGAGAGGTGAAATGACCTCCACTTAATATATACTTTCTTGGACCATGCCATGTGGGAAATGGAGGGTTGGAGAAGAAAACCAGAAGCACCCATCATATGGTAGTGTATTCGCAGAATGAGATAAAGCAAAAGACAAACTATTTAAGACTTAAATTGGCCCTGGGACATGTCAGGCTATCTGTCCAGCCAAGATACCAGAGGCCCTGGGGTGCTTATTAAGCCTTATGAGGAGATCCTCCAAAAAAAAAAAGAAATATATAGCCCTGACACCATCCTGGTGAGGCCAGTTCTCTCATGTCTTTAGAGTGTGTCTGTGTGTGGAGACATCGGGGGACAAATCACATGGGTATCTTTACACCCAGACATTTTTTCTATAGATGAATTGCTGGCCAAGGCACCTTTTGTTGTAATATGGAGGAAAAATTGTCTCTCTAAGTATACACTGTAATCATTGTCACTTTGTTTAAATATGCTATGTAATTAGCTAGCCTATATACAGGATATACATGATTTCTGTTCTGAGCTTTGTGTTCTGCATCCTCAATTAAATATCCTCAGTTTAACATCCACAGATATAATCTCACTATCTACATGCTTGCTACATGCACATTTTTGCACTTTACCAATAACATGTAATGTTCTAATTCATACACATCACTGTACCGTATTCATATCTAATCAGTCTAATCATATACTAACTTCTTTATTTTTTATATATTTATTTTTCTTTTGCAATTTTTCCACCATATTTTCTCTATATGCCCTATATATATATATATGTATTTATATATATATTTTACTTTATCGTATCTTATCTTTGCCTTACTTACAGTCGTAAAAAGCATTTCCTTATATGTCATACTGTGTATGATTGCCAGATATCCATGAATGTATGTGACAAATTTCAATTTGAGATTATATTTTCTGCCATTATTCTGTACTTCATGTTGACTGGAAAAGAAACAAAGAAAAGGCTCTGTCTCAACTGTGTGTGTGTGTGTGTGTGTGTGTGTGTGTGTGTGTGTGTGGGCATGAGGCATGGGGGTTTAAAAGAGTGCAGTCCTCAAGACTCACATTCCCAGAGGTTACCTGTTTTGTTCAGCACAATGTTTCACTATTCAGTCATTACTCATTCAAACACTGCGAATTGCTTGTATGAGCTATGGGAGAAAAATAATTAGACATAATTGGTTACAGTGCAATGCGCCATTAAAACTCCATTTTCCATTCAGTGAAGATCGAATTTCATAATCATTTCGTCAATCACGAAATGTAAACAGAAATTGTACAAGTTCAAACTGTCAAATAATATGCTGCAGTGGAATTTATGAGTTTATACTATCAAATGTACTTTGGCAAAATCAGCAGATTGCATGCCTTTGCTTTTTTTTGCTTTGCTCTTTTGTAAAAGAATACATGTATAGGCTATAGATGTTTATTAGGTCATTATCTAAATTAGGTTACTGTTAATACTTGGTTTAATTTAACATAAGTTCAAAACTAATGCTATTTAATGACAAATGACAAAAGTCATTATAATTTTGCCAAAAGACAAAATTAAGTGGTAAGAGAAGACTACTGAGTCTGTTTTGATGCAGCATTTGCTAAACGTTACTGTGAGGGTGCAGAAAGTTCTGTCTGTCTAGGATCTATCTATCTATCTATCTATCTATCTATCTATCTATCTATCTATCTATCTATCTATCTATCTATCTATCTATCTATCTATCTATCTATCTATCTATCTATCTAAGCCAGAAAAGCAACCAAGAAAAAATGGGATACACTAAACAGTGCTACACCATGCATCACTGTCACAACAACCCTTAGTCCATGACCTAGTGAACCAGTATTTTTATGTTTTTCATTTTTTTTCACTCATGCAGATTTTTCTTCTTCTCACTATTGTTCCATAAAGTCCAGATTTTTAGAGTGGCCCCAGCTACTGTTGTCCTGTGAACAGCTTTTTACATCTGAGGCATCTCTGCAATGCTCCAGATTTACCTTTGGCCTTTTGGTTACTCCTCTGGCTAATACCATCCATATCAGTCTGATGTTTTGGCCTCCTCTAGACAGTGTTGAAGTTGTTTTATTCAGAGAGGATATTTTGGATATCCACTCTGAATAAAACATGGATATTTTTTCCATGTTTTAATAAAAATTCAATAGCTTATTGGTGTTCATGATTTTTTTTTAAATTTAGGATTATTTTCTAGAATATTTTGGGGCCTTTCAGGAAGTCTTCATATTGAGATCATGTGACAATTTAATTGACAGTATTCAACTAATTACTGTATTTGGCTATAGCTAGCACCAGAACTGATTTAGGGGTTAAATTCTTGCAACTTTGATATATATATATATACAATCGGAGAAAAAATTAGCAGAAATTCTAACATAATTGTGGGTAATGTAGAAAACATCAGGAAAAATTGTGTTGTTAAAAATGTTCACTCAAAATGTAATCATTTAATACTGATGATTTGATGATTACAAATATTTATCTGATGATAAATATTTCTTTCCATTTTTCCTTTAAAGGTTAGGATTGATATTTACAGGTGTTTACCTGTTCACTAGGTCTTGGCAGACGCCATGGTTTTGACATGGGTTGGATGCACATTCGTTGATGTCTTCCTCACAGTGCTGACCCGAGAATCCAGGTTTACAGTTACAGCTTTGAAAGAAGATAATAGGGTTAATGACTGACTGATTGATGCAACACACACCTTGCTAACAAACTCACACTGAGATTATGTAATTATAAGAAGGGTGGCTTTAATAGCAAATATAATTAGTTTGCCATTAATTGGGTTTTTAGATTAATCATTCTATATGGTAATATCTTTTAAAAGCCCCATGTTTCAACAAATGTTATGATGGGATAAGAATATTAACTGGTTAACAGACTGATGATGCATCTAATTAAAGTGCAGTAATATCTGGTCCCATTTTGGAGGCTAGGATGGTTTTTGTTTATTTTTGCATTTTCTGAGTATTCTGGCATCACTGCACTACATCCAGCACATTCTTGTAAATTTTTTGCAGTGAACAGCATTGCAAAGCTGATGGGTCAATATCACAGAAGCTGAATTCTCATGTGATGCCATTCCTGCAGCCAGGGACATGGGGAAAGGAGGAGATGCTCCACATGGTCATTATTTTCACCCTGTAATGGCTAAAATCAATGGCTTTCAGCTAAGGCCACTCTCACAGTTCCTCTTACTGAACTGTGACAAGCTGGTGCTTTTTATATCGTGAAGTCTTTGCCATGTCACAATCTGCCTAATTGGAAGCCATTTGTATATGTCATTTTAAAAACAACATTCAAATAACATGGATAAATGGATAACTAAAGATGGGTAACTAAAGATGGACATAAGCAACCAAAAGAAAAAAAAAATCAAATCAAATCTCCCCTCCATTCTGAATTTAATCTTCAGTATAGACAAGAAAGGGATTGCATCCACTCCTTACTAGTAATTGTTGACCATGTCCACACAATGGCCATGGTTTTGGCATGGGCTGGAGCCACACTCGTTGGTGTCAATATCACAGCGAGATCCCTCAATCCCTGAAAGATAAATGAGATGGTCACGGATCATCGAGTCAGGCTACTTCGCTAGGATCAATGCTAACAAAAGCCTTTGGAGAATGCTCTCCTAATGGAAACTGCCCCCTGAAGCATCTGTGGTCTCTTGGGAGGGGCTGAATGTGTACAACAGCACTTCAACATGGGGGTCTGGGCTGGACCTAGGGGAAACTGCAGAGGGAAATGGTTTGACTAGAGATTCTCTTCGGAGTACGTGAAAAAAAACAAACAAACAACAAAACAAAAAAACCCCTGCAACAGCCTAACAAAACTGAACCCACCCGGGTCTGGAGCTGCTGAATGCTTGTCATCACTATGGCCTTCATGACATTTTTAAGATAATGCTTATATAACAACAACTGCTGCTACTACTACTATTACTACTGCTGCTGCTGTGGCTATGTTTCAAGTTTACTGTCAGTGTGCATAAAAAGGGCTTTAAGCATCTATATACAATGAAATTCTTGTGCTTCGGTTGTCCACTCCTACACAGACAGTGCAAAAATGATGCCAACTCTTACATTGTACAAAATGTAGCAAACTGAACACAGACAAACATCATCTAAACACGTAAAAATAGTACACTGTAAACAAAGTATTCAGTCAAAAGGTGTCACAATGCGAGATGCACAGCAAGTCAGTTTTGTAGCAATCGTTCAGTAACTCAAAAAAGTATTTAACTAATCATCTCTTTCAGTTAAATCAAAAACCGATTTAGAGCTTTGCAATTTTATTAAGTTAAATGTTAATAAACAACAGCATATACTACATCAAACCTCCCAGTTAATTAATAAATTAGCACAATAAATATACAAAATAAAGCGATCACGATTAAGTCTATAATATTCCACTGCTTAAGGATACATCAGTTCTTAAAATGCACTCATGTGGACGCTCAGCTAATATCAGTGATTTGAAGCTTGTATCTACCAGCAGACCTTCAGCACAGCTCTGTAAGTGACCCTGTATGAAGTGGAGGATGCCGTGGATACAGCAGCAGCATCTGGATTTTTTTTTTCCCATGAGGCTGATTTTTAAAAAACAAAACAAAAAAAATCTAACATCTTAAAAAGAGTCTGGCTCTCCCTCTGTCAGCTGGCATGTGCTAAACGTGCTGAGTGCGATTGAATAGTGACATGCACCCGGATCTATTTTGCACAGCACTGATCACAACAGAGATCACTATGCCACAGTGTGCAGATTTGATTTAGTCTAAAAGACAATAAAATAACTGTGGGAGGAATCCCTTCAGGAGCCGGGCCTTGAAAGTGCTGAGCATACCTGCACACGCCGTATAAAATGATATCAAAGTCTATATCAAATTACATCTGAGTAAAGCAAAAGGAAATAAAAAATGACCCCAGTGTAGTCACACACAATGTGCAGTTTACTATAGAACTGGCTTCATCTAGTTTCATATATTTCCAGACTAAGTACATTCAGCTGCACTCTGCCTGAATTGAACCAACTGATCATAATACTAATAATAACACTGATAATAATAATAATAATAATAATAATAATAATAATAATAATAATAATAATAATAATAATGCATCTCAGAATCAACAAACAGCAAATATATAAAACCATAAATCGCAAATAAATAATAATAATATCTTAAAGATATCACATAGCATGTTGGTTAGCACTCTCTTGGATAAATAAGTCAAAACAGAGATCAAACATATATTGAACAGCTGGACAAAATAAGGATTTTGGTAAAGCCACTTTGTAACATGAAAATTCAAGATAGCTATAGATGTTCACTTTAGCATTTAGCCCAAACAATGTTTAAATGCTATTGTAAGCTTTTCTAAACTGACAGGCAATGATGCTTAAAACAACATCCTCAAAAGAATTCAAGAACAAACTTCATATATTATAATAACACAAGTGTTCTGTCTAGTTTATTGTTTGTTTAGTCATTCGGTAAAAAATATTGGACCGGATTTACTCCATTAAAAGGAAATTTCCAGTAAGCACACTGCTAAATCCCCAGAATGACATCTAATAAAGGGTATGGCGATAAACCATGGAAGTGTGATAAATCTGACAAAGTTATACTGTTAACATTATGCTATACCATTGCAGATAATGAGGTACCAAAAAGGAGAAAGGGTGGGCCATTTTTAGTGAAGGTTCGGTGATGAATGGGAGCACTGTACTGCAGGCCCTCGGATTAGCATAAAATTCCAGACTGCTGGGTTATCTCCCACAGTGTTCATTTGTTTTTACAAGTGTTTGTGTGTGGTTTTGTGAGGAACAAAAATAGTCACAAGCCAATGCTTATCAATAGAAATAAACCATTTCTCATGTCAGAAATGAAGCATGTAAGGATAAGAAAAATAATCAATTTCGAGGTGGTGTGATGTATCCCTGTGTTCATTGTTTTCCAGTAGCAGCACATCCCAAAATGATTAGTTCCTCTAAGACCATAGCTATTTGCCAACAATTGCATTCTTTAAAAAATTATTATGAAAGACACCATGATTATTAACACTTTATAGCTACATTTAATGTAGCGGCTCATCTGAGAGACAATTTCCTGTTATCATTTGTATTACAATAGCTGTAAACAGTCGTTCCTTTATCAGCTCCTCTCTAATTCATCTTTCTGGAAATTTCTGACAAAAATGCAGCTTGGAAATTCCAAAGACATCATGTCAACCATGGAATTGGTTTTTGACTACAATACCCAGACTCCAGTGCAATTTACAAACAACACCCAGACTCTCTCAACCCTCAAGTTCACCAGACTACTACAGTTCATGAGGTTTATTCATCGCCTGACCTGTGCCTGTTTCACGACTGTGTTTTTCAATCATGTCTTTGTCTCATTTGATGCGACAGTAAAGATCATTGTGTGACAAAAGTCATCTGTCCAGAAAATTCTCCCATTCTGACTGACTGATACACTGCTGACACTGGAGACTCATACAATGAATATACTATATATATAGTTTAATATTAACATTAACATTTGCTGCTTGGTATTTTATTTTAAGCCATGTGAATGGTTTTACATAAACAGAACTGGAAACTGGAAATTTCTATTATCTTAACAGAAAGGATATGTCACATGTGATTATGTCCTGATGATGGGAAATAATTGAAATGTCATTTTTCCTCCATGTACTTTCAAATAATTCAAATAATGTTACGAAAAGAAGGAAATGCCTCACTGTGGTTTTATGCATGTTACAAAGAAACACCAAGTTCCCCAGCATCCAAGAAGTTTTCTATCATCAGTCTTTTCTCCAAACAAGTCTGTAAGCTTATTTCTTTCTTTCTGTCTGTCTGTCTGTCAGTCTGTCTGTCTGTCTGTCTGTCTTTACAATCTGCTCTGTCGTGCTTCCCCAGCAGCCTTAATCAATTTTGATTCCTTGCTTTACTGAGCGGAGACTTGATCATGTGCACACTGCTACAGGGAGACTACCAGACAGATTGGATAACAGACTACCCTGCTCATACACCTCTGGTAACGGCGAGATATCCTCTCACACAGCAAATAAAAAAAGTCACGCATTTCTCATGCTTAAAACATGCTTATAATTTCATCAAGGTGAAATTATATAGTGAGTCATTTCTTTAGCTTAAACAAGGTGTCTCCCTGGATAGTCTGTGGTCAGACCGTTTAAATTAATCAAATTTGAAACCTGATTAAAATCTACACATTCATATTATAATGAAGCTCTTTTTTCCAGTAATGAATAGAATCCACTTTAATTAATTTGAATAAAATTGTCCACTGCGATGATCCCTCGATCAGCCTGAACTTTCTGTGAAAACTGGGCTCATGTGTGTTACCATAGGAACAGACCAGAAATGTGTGATTAAACCTGAGGCCTGAAAAACAAGTCCATGTTGCTTCGTCAATCACAGATACTGTCCAAGACATATCTACAGCAATGCTTCTTTCCAGGGTAGCAGAAAGCCAGAGGTTTACTGCTAGCAAATGGTTCAAATCCTATAACTGCCAGACAGCCGTTGTTGAACCCTTAAGCAAAACCTTTAACTCGTCACCGCTCTAGGTTTGCTGTGAATTGGCTGACCCTTAGCTCTGTTTCCATCCTCTTTCTGAGCTGTAATATTAAAAATGCAAGAACTTGGTCTAAGGTCTTGCCCAAAGTGCATCAAAATACCCGGCTCCCACTCTGCTGAAGAAAAAAAAGCATGAAACCCCAAACACTGTGTAGCGAGATGCATTGCTGCTGATATGTACACAGTATATGTCAAAACTCTGAAACAGCTACTGAAAAAATGAAAGCTGTCCATATGACTCAACAGCTGATTTGTGGTAATGGATCATTTTGTCATTTGGACTCAATTTGTTTTAATGATATTTTTTGATGACAGAGTCCGGTGTTAGTTTCTACACACCACTCACTACAGACACATATGGGTAATCCCTGCTACATGAGAACAATGAGGGAAATATAAGAAAAGACCATGTAAAATCATGGCAGTTGTTGTTCTTTTGGCTGCTCCCTGTTCGGGGTCTCCGCCGAACACATTTGGTCCATATATTTTGATTTGGCAAAGGATTAATGCTGGATGCCCTTCCTGATGCAACCTTCCTATTTTATCCAGCCTTGGGACCGGCACTGTGAGTTAACTCTTCAGTAGATGGGTTAGCTCCCTGCCCAGGAATCAAACCTGGGCAGTGGCAACAAGAGCATGGGATCCTGCTGCTGGACCAGCAGGAGGCCAACATTAAATCATTGCAGTAATGTTGGTAATTATAGCAAACACAAATTTGATCATTATTTTCATTTATTCACCTTCAGTACCCAGGTCGGGTTGGGGTGGATCCTGAACCTTTGTAGTGGAATACACCCATTTCATACACACATTAATCCATTCAATGGTACCATGCACACACCCGTGTGCTATGAGAAAATTAGAGAACATAGAGAAAAGTCTCACAGACAACATTTGTGGAGTATTTTTTTTTGTTGTAGCATGCGCAACAGCACCAATAATGGTAGTGGGAAAAATACCCGTTAGTAGACCCATTAGAAAAGTACAAAAAAAGCATGGCAAGTGTAAATTACACAACAACGATGCTCAACAGATCAGTAAGTTTAGCGTGTTGTTTGCTTTGAACTATTCTTCTGATAACCATGGTTAAATAGTGTTTTAAAGTCTCTGGCAATGAATATATCCTGATGCTGATTCTCTTGGTCACAGACTAATAATACCATCAGCCAAAAACTCAACTGGTGAGGTACTTTTAGTATATTAGTGCTAATTTAAGTTCTTCAGGAAGAGGTATGTATTTAGATTTCATATGTAGACAGCCAGTGACTCAGACGTTCAGACATCTAGAAGAAGTTCATTCCATGTCTGAGGTGCCAGAACAGAGAAGAGCCTTGATGCACGCCTTCCTTGTACCCTGAGATACGGCAGGTCCAGTCGAGCAGTGCTGCAGGATCTAAGGGAGCATGGTGCAGTGTGGAGTGTGATAAGTGCTTTTAGGTAAGTGGGTGCTGGTCCATTTTTGGCTTTGTAGGCAAGCATAAGTGTTTGAAATCTGATGTGGGCAGCTAGAGGAAGCCAGTGGAGGGAGCATATCAATGTGGTGGTGTGGGAGAACTTTGGGAAAGGTGAAAAGTAAGTTACACAGCTGCATTGTGGATCAGTTTCACAGGTCAAATGGTGCTCAGATTTAGACCTGCCAAAAGCAAGTTGCAGTAGTTTAGTCTTGAAATGACAAAGGACTGAACAAGCATCAGTCTGTCCTGTCTGGATAGAAATGGAAGAAATCTTCTAATGTTATAAAGGAGGATGAGTGAAGGTCTCAGCCATTGAGATCTAATGATATAATCCATTACTCAACCATATTAATTTCTTTGTCATGCTGTCAATAAACATTAGATTTTAGTTCTCAAATTTAACATCATGACCAGCCAAAACTGCATTAGGCAACAGTTCATTAATAATAATTTAAGTAGTAAAATTACTAACAACTCATTAGTGTTCCCATATTTTTTCTTATATTTCAGGTGTCATCTGTTTCTCCTTAATAATCAGCATTTATTCAAATATGCAAAAAAGGTGATTATTATATAACATTATAATACTCAGTATTAATCATCATTAATCATTAATTATTGTAGTTCTCTATACAAAAATCATAAATGACAAATGTTCCTTATGCATGTGTTAATTGCAAAGCTTGCTTTTACAACACTAATTCCAAATTATTTGTAGTTATGTCAGGTAAAAATAATCAGGGAAATTAAAATACACAAGGGAAATAAAGCCTGACAGATATGCGGTATTAAATGAGACATTAACAAAAAAAAATCTTGGAAAATGTTCTGTAAACATGATTTGTTCAGTTTTTTCATTAGTCTACTATCTGAAATAAATCCTGTCAGTTTCCATACACAAACACTCTTGCCCCTGAATGTCAACAGATACTAAGCAAGCTCTGCTTAACACAAGGACTGAGAGTACATTAAGCGAAACCATCACTTCACTCCATACGATTCATTTATTGCTCAAATAAATGCTAAATTAGTGGTTTTACATTTTGTACTTTTAAACCCGAAAAGGTGCTGGAACTGATTTTTTTTAATAACTGCACATGGTATAGTGACCTGAGCTCAGAGCGAGTTTGATCATGCATGGAGGCATATTCTTTATAACTTATTCTGAAAGGGTCATTACCTTGGCTGATAAATTTATCAAGGTGAACTTCAGTCATTCCTATTATTAACAATCTTTAAAAATAACCAAGATTTATGTATGCAGCCCTTAAGAAACCATGCTGGTCATTATCCTTGGCCTGTAATCATTAATCTGACTGACAACAGAAAAGAAGGCAAATTTATACTGACAAAAAGCATATAAAAATGAAATATTGTAGGACGTGGTATAAATCATGGCTGTATATGATGGAAAAAGTTGGTCATGTGCTTAAGGTCCTTGTATTTACACTCAAAACAAAACAGGGAGCAAACAGTTGTAGCATGACAGCTGCATCTTCCCAAATTATTCATAAAGGGTTAGGGTTTTTTTGCAAGGCACAAAAAAAAGCTGTGAGTCACCAGTTACTACACCATGATGAGTAGCAAGCTGAATTCTATTAGGTAAATTTCCATACAGGGATAATCTAGTCACAGTCTCTTGTTTAGATCCGCTTTCTCTGGCAGGGGAATTCCACAGGGCTTTATCTCACGCACTGCTGTTACTTTGTTCACTGAAGTAAAGTGTGTGCTTCATAAACCGGCGAAATTACAGGGCAGGAAGACAACTGGGTTTTATCGATAAGCATTGCGAGCATTGCTATAATTTGGTCAAAGATGCACATATTGTACAGTAATGTAACATGCCATCTTGGTATCAAAGGATTTGTAGGATTAACACAGAGCTGAATTTTATCCTCAATTCAACAATTAATCCTGAATAAGATGAATTTGTGAAAAAAAAAAACTATAAGTAGATACAAATTAATCCCAAAAAGCCCCAATCCTAAAGTAAGAAAAGTGGCATACAGTGGAGTTGTTGCACTGATGGGAGACAGCAAGGAACAGAAATGGAAAATATTCATGGAAGAAAAATATCGGTTCCACTCCACCAGTATGTGAAAATACCTCTCAGGATTTTGACTGTAAGCTAGACTGTAGGAAGTTGGCACCAAAACTTCTATGCAAAGAAAAGGAATGGAAGGAGATTAAAAACAATTTTCAGCAAGTTTGGAAAATCTCATTCCATCACTGTTCCCAGGTGAAGCATTTTAGAAGATGGATTTCATGTTGCTTGCAGTAAATAGCTTTGTTTGATGCACAGGGTGGATGACATTGTGTTGCAGCACCATGGAGCCATAATTCGAGCACAGCAGCGAATGAGAACACAGAAACAAATTCAGCAACTCTCATCTCTCCAATACCGTCTCTAAGCTAAGCACAATTGTGCGAAGATGAGAATCAAAGCCTCCCTCAGCTCGGACATGAATGCGAAAGCAGGGCCCAGGGATCCTCCAGCTCTGTAAAGAGCAGCCTCAATCCACCATAGGGCTACATGCTGGAACTCTTTACATAATGTTCTATGAAGCTACCATTCCAAATATTGTGCTTCCTATTGGAAAGATATTATTTTTTTGGCCCTTCTAAAGAGTAAAACTGGACCGACAAAACTGTTGCCTTTAAAAACAGCTATGATTGTCTACACAGCAATTTATACAGAGCAAGACATCCAAGCAGCTTGAGATTGCTACACATGGTGCCTTAAGGGTTAGTCTCAACAATTACAATTCAGACAAAACAACTTCTGGTTGAGTCAATTATATGTCTGTCACAAAACAGAAAAGGGAAACATTGCAACAGGGCGGATGTCAGTACTTTTTTTTAGACAGGGCCATCTTTGAATACAGTGCTAGAGCTGAGACTAAAGCAAAGAATGCTTATGAGCACTACAGTGACCTCTGGTACATGCAGTGCTATCTATTTCCTTCTAAGTACACTAAAGTGCTATTTAACCATAATAAGATTTATGGACAGATGTTGGCTAAGTGATGTTGCTAGAGGACATCTGTAATGATTAAGGCTGATTTGGGAAAAGCAATCTCTGCAAAAAAAAAAATCATAGACATGGTCTTGTACTTATAAGCCACACTAAAAATTCCACGCATAGGACATACAGCTCATTTTAAAAAGAAGGGATTGTTTTGACCTTTAAGTGCTTGTTGTGTAGATTGACATACAATCCATATGATGATTAGCAGGATGCATGTGCAACATAGGGGTCATGGTGGCTTAGGTGTTAGCATGTTTGCATCACACCTCCAGGGTTGTGGGTTCGATTCCCTGTGCTTTAGGTACACCAGGTTCCTCTCCAAAATGCATGTGTTGTTGGTAGACTGGCATCTCTAAATTGTCCATAGTGATTGAGGGTTTGTGTGTGTAATTGTGTTGTGGTTCGCACCCCATCCAGGATGCCCCCACCTAGTGCCCTGAGTCCCCTGGGATAGACTCCAGGTTCCCCACAGCTCTGTGTAGAATAAGCAGTAGAGGTAATGGATGGAAGGATGGCAGCATGTATCTAGGCTATATGTATATATCACTATATCATTACTCTTATTAAAATGCTTTTAAAATTCAGGTTATTCTTGATTTTGATTTGGGTTTGGCAGGAGATGATAGAAAACACTGCTTCTTAAAATGTCTTTAGTTGTCTTAAGAAAAAAACACAAACAAAACACAAAACCAAAGAGAATTTTTACCAACATGTTAAATACAGAAAGGAATATACAGTATATCTGGGTTCTTTTCTACTGGTCATTTCACAGACAGTAAAATACAGAGTGATCTTTCTAGACACATACAAGTGCAATATGTAAACAAGTGCTAATTCAAATAGTGATACAGTAGATTCATGCAAAACTTCACAGACCTCATACTTATTTGCTTGAGAAACTAAATTTTCTTATTCTGAACTTGCTATGATCTCACAACCACATTTTTATGTTCCAATGGGCTTTTGTAAACACCAACCTGAGAAAATGTAGTGCAGTTTTCCACTGCTTTATGTATTGTGGTGCTCTTTAAACATCTTTTGGGCCCCAGGTCTATAGATTATAGACAAAGACATTTCCAAGACTCTGAAATACAATTTAATAGTTTTATTTCTTCTTCATCCTGGGATCTTCAATATTGCCAGGTATTAAAGGGGGATTAAGGCACTATGGAGATTACAGAAGCTTGAATAAGAGCTTCTTACTTATGAGTGAGCTTTCTGATATTTTGACAGTTTCATTGCAACACAGCTACAGTAATCACAGTAAGTGGTTCAGAATCATGTTCATTTTGTTAATTAGTCTTGAAACACAAACTGAGTATTAAAACTGTAGTGCTAATTGTGCAGAAATCTTATGAAAATGTTATTTAATGTGGAGGATTTGTCATTTTTTCAATATTGCTTGAGCTGTAGTGATGTCCATAATCCTTCTCAAGATAATGTGACAAAGGCTACGTGAAACAATTAGCAAACTTTTTCCATGCTACTTATATGTACAAGAGAACATATCTGTATGTGTCAAGCAGCCTATATTAGTGTTGGTATCTCACTAAAATGACTATGGTCAATGGCTAACCACATTAACATAAAATCAATGAAGTCAGGTTAACCGAACGCGAGGAAGCACTATGTGGTGTGACATTTTTCAGAAACCATGTGAATATCATCCTTCCCACTTACAATAACTTTGCTCTTTAAAAACAATGGCAATAATTAGCACATAGTTTCTATGTAAATCAGGGTTCAAATGTCTGAGACCACACTGAAAACCAGCGATTTTCTGTTTTTTTGAAATTGAAAACAAACAAAAGGCTTTAGAGGGTTTTTTTTTTATTTTTTATAACGTGAATATTTAGTATCTAATATTCTAAATCATTTCTAGGTCACTATCTAAATGTAAGAAAATGTGTGATATTGATCAAGAAGCAGAAAAAGCAGATAATACCAAATAATAATAATAATAATAATAATAATAATAATAATAATAATAATAAATATTTGGTAATATTCATGAAAATATTTTTTAAAAAATATTAAAAAGTAGAGATTCTACTTTTCACTCAATTTGTAATAATATAATTTGTAATTAAACCTTTGTATTAAATAAAGTTCTGAAGTAAGTACCTTAAATGTTAGCAGTATCTACTTTTGTGTTAGCTGAAAACTATGGCAATGTTGCTAATGTGAACACCATCTCCATGTGAAATTAGCTAGCTTGCTAATGTCACTTACAAAATTTTCTTCAAAGTTATAGTCACTAAACAAAAATGTTTCACATGTCATCTCAACTATGGCTTTAACTGGTTGTGTTTGGTTCTAATGTACAATTAGCTAATATGAGCTAGCTAGCTACCGATAGCTACCGACTGGTGTATAAAAATGTAATTTTTTTTTAAATTGAGGTTCATATTCAATTTGCTTTTTTTGTTTACTAAATTGGCTTATCCTATTGTGTGTTACCAAACCTATTAGCAGTGTTTTTCCAACTGCAGGGACTAATGCTTTTTCACATTTTGTCATCTAAATAGGAGGAGTTGGTTGTCAGTTTGAATCCCAGGTCCACCAAGCTGCCAATACTGGGCCCCTGAGCAAGGCCCTTAACCCTCAAATGCACAGTTGTATAAAATGAGATAAGAGCATCTGCCAAGTGCCAGAAATGTAAATGAAATACACTACCATATTCTGGTGTCTGGGAGCACTTTGGCTTCACAATAAGAAACTGAAGGCCAGTGAATGAGCTTCAGTGAAAACATTGCAGTGTGCTGAATATTAACGCAATACACCTAATGCACATATAACACACTTCAACTGTTTAGGTAGCTAATGCTAAGTGTCACTTACTGACCTTTTATAATGTTATTTATGATTTATAATGTGAATGTGGTAATTAAAGGAAAATGGAAACTTAAGATGCTTATTCAGTCAATAGAACGCTACAGGAGATCATTCATACCATTCAATAACATTATACAATAGCTCATCTGTATGTGACAGGTGATACCACTCTCATACTGCACTATTACAACTATTAACACTTTTTTCTAGACTCATAAGGTTCTTCATATTTATTATATACCGCCAGTTTGCACATGTGTACTGTACTGTAAAGTAAATACTGATCTAAATATGGATAAATCCACAACTGTGCTTCATATCTGCACTGCTACATTTAATTTAACTTATTAGATTCTACATTTAAGGTGCTCTTCTTTCTTCTTAGTCTTAGATTTTTGTATTTATATATAAATGGAAAAAAATAAGAGACTGTCTAAGTTGCTGTAACACAGGAATTTCCCTCAAGGGATCAATAAAGTATCTATCTATCTATCTATCTATCTATCTATCTATCTATCTATCTATCTATCTATCTATCTATCTATCTATCTATCTATCTATCTATCTATCTAATACTTTTTTTCTGCGTCAAAAATATATCATATTGAAACAAAAATTAAAATTTTGCAAGCTTATATTGATTGTTGGCCTTATCTTGTTGGACTTAAAAACACAGTGAGAGTGGCAGTTACACACATCTACATATGACTGCTTATCATAACTCACTCCATGTCAGCCTGTGTCAATAAGCGTTAGGGCATCATTTGGGGAAAAAGATGAGTGGCAGTAAGCAGAGCACAGTGAGAGCTGTGTGTGTGTGTGTGTGTATGTCAGCTGTCTTTCTTCACCACCATCGCTGCTCTGATTATTCTACATGCCAACCTCCTCTCTCTCACCCACCCCCAACTCTCTCACCCATCTATTCAGGACAATTTAACACGACCTCACCATTCACTCCTGGCTGCCCTCAGGTGAGTGCTGTTATTGTTGCGTTAGCACAGTTCTTGCTTTCAAAATGAGATGGCGGCACAGAAGCAGTCTTGTACCCGAGCTGCTAAGTTTCAATAAATATTGCATGAATGCTTCGTTTACATGGAAGCAGGCTCGCTGCATTATGTCAACTTCTATTTCTCAAACCGCAGCTTTCTGCTTTGCACCTGTGACGAGGCTGTTCATCTCCATCTACGTCTCCATTTGGAAAAAGTTTACTCATTCTGATCTGATCAAGTGTGGCCATCATGCAGAAGTACACAGTGTTTCTGCTTGCAAAACAAATCCTATGCTTTTTCAATGAGGAATAGGAAACTGCACGTGAATACAGCTTACTGTAATAACAGACTATATTAGTGTTGTTGAAATAAAGGCTCACATGGGAAGAGGGAACAGATGAACAAGGCCGGTGTCATTTGATGCTAAATAATAAAATGAAATGCTTTTGTTGTTACTGATATTTAACATCTGCAACATTTTCATTCCTGCAGTCCAATAGCGGTGACATTTCCATACTGCCTTCTGTATTCATAGAGAGCTTTTTACTCTTCACTGAGAGAGTAGGAGAAGAAATTGTGACTGCAAGGTAAGCACAAGCCACCATTATGATATGAGATTGCTACCTATCCAGACATATTGAAAAAATGAAGTGCAAACACATAAGGAAATTGCCACAGACAGACCACGTGGTGTGAAAGTTTGCCATTGAAAGCCTCTAAATGCAAGTCCCTCTGTTTATTTATGTTACCTCATTTGTGTTTCATTTGTCTTCCATAGAATATATTTTTTGTTTTTATGCTGACCGACAAGAAAGTTAATGTGTTGGATGATTAATTAAAACTGCACGTTTGTGGTTTTATTAAGAAACCGGAGAACCTAAAGCTTGCACAGATGCACAAAAACTCCACACAGACAGCACAGGATGAGCACAGGATGATGATTATGGGGATGATTATTATGATAATGATAATGATGATTATTATTATTAAAGAGCATGATCAGATTTTTGCCTACACTTTCCATTCCTTATATGAAGCCATTAAAGCAGAATTCTAGACCACTTGCCTGCACAAGTACTGGAACACAAGACCAATGTGTGTTTCAGCTCAAAAGATGAGTATGAGATAATAGGTCAGAATTTCTGCCTCCATTTCCTGATATTTACATCTAGATTTGTTAAACAAGAGAACATGGCATCTTTGGTGGCAGACCACACAATATTTAGTTGAAGACAAGTATAAGAACAGATAGTCTTATGTATGTAAATCACACTAAAAATGCCTTTCTTGAAATAATTGCATCAAGCCAGGAACCCACTGACATCACCTAACTGTTGCATTGTTTTTGTGATGGCTTTCCAAGTTTTATTACAGCTTCTTTCAGCTGTTGTTTGCTTTGGGGGGGGGGGGGGGGTTCTCCTTTCAGTCTCCTCTGCCCAAATACTGCCCAACTGCGTGATGGTCCAGTGATTGACTCGGCCAGTCTAAAAATTTCCACTCTTCCTTAAGTCCTTATGTTGTGTTAGTAGTGTGTTTTGGGTCATTGTCTTACTATGTGATAATTTCCTCCCAGTTAAAATGGATGCATTTCCACTTCATGACAATGCAATCCATGAGCTTCGTCTATTTTGGATAATGAGCAGATCTTTGGTCATTCCATCACTGTGGTGTGTGTTCTCTATATTTCTGCTTTTAAAGTCTTCTGGATTGTTATACCTTCACAACTCCTCTGTGAAGGTCACTGACTGGGGGTTGGGGGGTGGGTTTTAGTTCTTTACAGCTCTCACAATGTTTCTATCATTATATGCTGTTGCTTTCCTTGGTTGAACAATGTCTTGCTGTTAGTACAGGACATTTTGTATTTTCATTTTGGTTTATTCTTTTCAACAAAAGATATCATCATAACAGGCTAGGGCTCAGAGCTAGTTACAAGTCTAAATAATCAACAAAAGAAATACATGTCACATGTTCCATCACTTCAAAAATGTATGCTTTCAAATAACAGGTGCCATGTTCTAATCTAGATGTACATATCAACATGAAATATGAAATTCTGTTCTTTCGTTTTACATTCAGTTTTTTAATCTTGAAACCAATGTCTTCAGAGTATAGCAAAAACAAAATAAGGACTCGCTGTTACAACACTTTCGGAGAGGACTGTATATGCTGTAGTAGAAGACAAATCCTCTCCTGGCTTCCACAGCTTTTCAAAGGGCTCTATTTCTATCCTACCAGCTCATTTTGTTCCCCATGCACTTCTCAGTTTGCCACAAGATAGTAAGGGTTGCAGACTTAAATTGCCTTTGTAGGATTTTAAGCCATAGCAACATGGAGGCATAATGTATTATAATGGATGTATTAAATAATGCATTTTACTCAATATGGTCGAAGACAGACTGCTAAAAATAAAAGTGGTCACAAATGGAGACACATTACACACGTGCAGCTCATAACAACCCAGCAAAAAGGTTTCCTGTTTTGCAAGAGGCTATACATCTCCAAAACACAGCAGCCGAACATTATTATTAGGACACTGGGGTTCACTTCCAACTGGAAACAGCACTGGCAGGAGATTTGTCTTGCATGAGATCTAATCTCTTCATAGGGGCTATGGTGGATGCAGAGAAGAAGAAATGACACAAACAATCTGTGTACCTTTGTGGCACATGTATAAATGTGAAAAAGCTACAGGCGGCAGAGAACTAACTTGGCTGCACCACATTCCCCCTATTCATCAAAGATAGTGCGCGCTGTGCCAGTGGACACCTGTAGCCATAATTTAATAGCAGGGCTGGGACTAGTGTCATGACAAAAGTGGCAGGATTTATTCTCTGTCTGAAGAGAAAGAACAAAAATGCAAAGCTGGGGACAGAAATATACTCAAAGCAACAAAAACGATCAACTTTGTAGGTCAAATCCTGATATGGCTAGTAATAATGGCTGCACGCTTAATAATGGCATTCTTAATCCCAAGCCTGTGTACACTTATTTACTGCACTTTTTTTTTTGCTTTTCTAAGCAAGAAAATCTAAGCAAACTATTGAAAAGCTTGTTAGAGAAAGCTAAACACAGAAATATGAGGAGAATATATGGGGAACCTATGAGCAGGGCCGGGAACTGTGGAATGAGCATTTAACATTATTTAATGTTAATTGGTCCCCAATAAAGTGCTTGCCTTGCTTCCGGTACTAGGCAGAAAAAACACTCCATTTAGGCTCCCATTAAAGCAACCATAAGTACCTTAACCTCCAATTAGCCCTTGTTTATTGGAGGTAAAGATACTTTCATTTGCTTTAAGACAATCTAGATTGTAAAAGGTGCTATGGCATGTATACTTTTGTCTCCTGTTTAGAAAACTGGCTAAAGTACTAAAATAACAGGAGCAAATTATACAAACTGAAGATTCACCATGAACTCACTGACTCACCATGAAGATACACACTGCATGGGTCAGTGTCTTGCGCTATTCCTGACTGAGCATACTGAAAGAATTTTCTACAAAACTGCTGTATCTCACCTGCAGGGCAGAGACACTTGGCTGAGCCATCTGGTCTGGATCGGCAGGTGGAGTTGTTCATGCAGGGGTTGTTCTTCACGTCACAGGGGTTGTAGGGCAGTGTGCAGAGGGAGCCGGTGAAGAAGGGAGGGCAGGTGCAGGAGAACTTGCTGGGGTCATCTGATTCTACACACAGGGCCCCATTAAAGCAAGGAGATGAGATACAACCTTTCACATCCTCTCCACAGTCTGGACCAGTCCAGCCACGAGGACATGTGCATCTGAGAGAAAGCACCTGATGTTAGGTAAAGATCTGATAACAACTTTGAGAGTATATTGAGAATGGTTTAAAATGATTACAGTACTTGAATTTTAAACAGCCTAAAGCCGGGATTATGATTCATTGAAGGATTGGTGAAGAAGAGTCAAACTGGTGGCTGCAGTTACACTTAGAATCACTAAGTAATTCTAAATCACAGACACAGTGCTATTAGCTGTTAAAGTAGGGCGGTGTGCAAAAACAGCTCAAAAACTAGCAAAGTACATTGCATAATTACTATTGCACTTCAGCTGGCAAAAAACTATCTAAAGAAGCGTTAGAGTTTCCATAACTTATGCTAGACTAAGTGAGATGATATGCAGTAGAAGACACACACACACACACTTAATTTAAAACAAAGCTTTTCATTGCAAATGATTTTATCAGCAAGAACTTCAGTGAAAAGTAGATTCTTTGAAATATTTATATGAATGTCAGAGTTTCATCCCTCTTTCCTCTTTTTGCTCTAACGAGAATGTGAGCTGGGGCTTGGATCAGACTCCACAAATTAGTGCAAAACCTTATTATCCAATTAAGATAAATTCAGTGTCATCTAAACACAAATGTGTCAGTGCAAGGGATAAAACCTACAAGCAGATGACATGGTTAATAATCACATGTTTGCTTACCTTTACATAGTGACCTAGAAGTTCAAAGTCAAAGTCAAAGTCAAAGAAGCTTTATTGTCACTTCAACCATATATAGCAGATGCAGTACACAGTGAAGTGAAACAACGTTCCTCCTAGACCAGAGGTGCTACACATAACACAGACAAAGTACAGTGACACAGACAAACATTGAGCTAAACATAGAGATAAAAACTAAACTATACTTAAGGTGCAATAAAAACTAAACTATACTTAAGGTGCAATAAATAAACTAGACATACAACAGAAGCGCACAGGATGACAAGACAAGACAGTGCAGACAAACAACATATAGACCGACTTTTGTGCAGATAGCAGTGTATACAGTGAGTGCAAATAAGAAATTGACATTTTTTGCAAAGAACACTGTATACAGTGAGTGCAAATATTAAAGTGACACATGTAAAGTTATGAGTAAAGTAGATGTTGCACATTTCCTTTTTCCATCCACCCATTCTCTCCACCACTTATCCTACTTGGCTGGAGACTAGAGGCGCATGGCAGCATATGCCCTGGACAGGATACCAGTCTATCACAGGGAGCAATTGCACATGTCTTTTTCTGGGGGAGGAAACTAGAGTACCCAGAGGAAACCCCTAGGGACAGGGAGAGCATGCAAACTCCACACACACGCCACAGTGCCGCACCATTGTGCATACTCCAGTTTTTAGAAATTTACAGTTTGCCATGTTTTCAATCTCAGACTGTGTATATTATAGTTTCTCAATCTGATCAAGCATCTGGGGTGAGATGTGCTGGACAAACAAGTCTATCCATGGAGGCCCCACCTCGCAATTTACAGGATTTAAAGGATCTGCTGCTAACTTCCTGGTGCCTGATAATATAACAGCCTACCTTCAGAGGAGTGGAGTCTAGCCTTGAGGGCTCAGGACAGTTTGGTGGCACAATGAGACCTCCACAATACTAGGTATCTGGGTTTAATGTTATGGCTGATTGGTGCTGATTGGTGTGTGTGTGTGTGAGTGTGTATGTGTGCAGTTGTCTAGATTATCATTATGCGTTTGTTATTGTAAAAGAATGAACCTTTAACAGACAGAAATAAAAAGATTTCATAAAGTTTGCCTCCTTGTGATATCAAACCATGTAAATGCAGGTGACAGTGGACACCAAAATAAAAGCTTACTACAGGTACTGTCACCAATTAAATAGGCAGGCAGTACAAATTAGCATAGACCATAATTAGCATAAAAGCAGTCTAGTGAAAATAAATTAATTACATTTCCTTTCAAGTCATTAATAAGTACACAGACGGGAGATAATGAGTTTGGATCCAGAATTAATACTGGCATTAGATCAGTGAATGAAAATGTTCATATACCTTTAAGAAAAAAAACAAAAAAAACAAACAAAAACAAAACAAACAAACAAAACCTATGAAGGTGCATGTTTGTTACAAAATAATAATCTTGAAGTGACATCTGTATAATATGATTTGATTTATAATCAATATAGGATTTATCAGTAAATGTGCATTATATAAATAGTTTATATTTTAATTTAGCATTTTAGACATATTATTGGTCCTTGACTGGTCAAATGACATAAATATACATAAAATGAGGCAGTCAAATGGAAATATAAGCACAGCCGTGTAATATTTATAATAATTAGATAATTCTCAAATATAATTCAAGCGTAAAGCGTTTATTTATTATATGCCATTTGCAGATCAGTTTGCTTCCTTCTATGTGCTTCAAATTAATTCACACTTAAAATTAATAAATATTCGTATATTTTGTAATAATTACTTGACTTATTCTAAATAAACCTGCCTATAATCAACATATTTTGTTTGCTAACATTTTTGTTGTTGTTATAATAGTGAGTGTCCTCAACTATTTTTGTTTTTTTCTTGTTAATGAACTGTGAGCTTTCACCTATGGTGCATTTCTGGTGGATGGTGCGTCATCACACGGCTCGCCAAATTAACCGGGATCTCAAATGTTGTCAACATTTCCAGGACTAAATGAGCCATGACAAACCTAAGTACCTGTTCTATATTTGGTTATTCTTCCTGCCAAGGGACCATGCGAGCTGAGTCATATGAATGGAGCTAAAATTATTACAGACCATTGACTGGTCAAAAGCAATCGTTACAGAATCGTCCTGTCCCTTTCTGTTCAATTGCCGTTAAATGTAGGATTCCTTTTCTGGATTTTCACAGAAACTTAAAGGGCTGAGGCATTTTGTTTGGGTGTGTATACTGCCATTACAACAACCTTGCTGTTTTTAGTTCACTGACACTTTCCTAGTTTTATTTCAAATTCAGGTTCAAGTAGTGTTTTACTAGTGGTGTCTCTCACTAGTCACCACTTAACAACCTCAGTGGTAGTGCGATGTGATTGAAAACAATCCAGGATACTGATTTCAGAATTATTACTGAGCTGTGCCATGTCATGCTGTTCAATGGAGAGGCAAAATGAAACAGTGAGTAACATTACAGACAGTAGACTTTTATGTAATACTCATTTATAACAGACCTCTGTCTTACTGTGCCATGAAATGCTATCACCAAACATTATTAGCAGGTGAAATTCATAGCAGACCAGACAAAAACAAAAAAAAACAACTGAAGTTAAGTGATCACAGGTAAATGAATTTGGAATTCCTTCTTATTCAGGAAGAATAAATCTCTAATCTTCCAATTAATGCTCACTTTCAGAACCTCAGTGCTATTAGTCTCTAACTGTAACTATGCAGTTCTTCATCTTCTGTACATTCCATACACCTCCTGTGTTTTTGTGCGTTACTAAAAACATATGTCACAGCTGGAACTACTGTGCTCTCCTGCCATTTAAGTATTCATTAAATTTTTAAATGGATACCAATCAGGCGTCTACTTCCTGTCCCTGTCAAAAGTGACTCGAACATAAGGAGGATTTCTGAACAGTTCAGAGGACTAACAGGTTAAATGCACCACTGGACTATGGAGTAATAAAATCCAGAAAGCTGAAAGTAGGACAGTGTGAGGTGAAAGCATCGAGTTGGGATTATATTTATCAGAAATATGTGTGTGTGTGTGTGTGAGTGTCTGAGAGAGAGAGAGAGAGAGAGTGAGAGAGAGAGAGAGATAGGGAGAGAGAGAGAGACAGGGAGAGAGAGAGACAGGGAGAGAGAGAGAGAGAGAGAGAGAGAGAGAGAGACAGACAGACAGACAGGGAGAGACTGCTATGTGTGTACTCCACTTGGTGGCAGTGAGCTTACAGCTCTGGCTCTAAGCCATCTTCACATCTTCACTTCCTCCCACTCCCCCACACTTTTCCTCTTCTCTTCTTTTTCTTGCATTGTGTGTGTGTGTGTGTGTGTATGTGTGCGCCAACAGCAGCTTTTTCAACTGAGTCACAGATCCAAACCTCTCTCTGCTGAATGTCACTGATTGATGCATTTGTTTTACCTGCCATCTGCCATTCATTATCTGAGCCATTTGCAATCACTAATTTCAGAATGGAGCTGTTCCTGCTTAGTGTAGCAAGGCAGTCATTGACGGTTGCCAGATCTCTTGTCTTCACATTCTCCTATTCTCACTACTTCTTTTACTGGGCACATATTAACTTACCTGTAGGAGTTGAACAGGTCTGTACAGGTGCTATTATTTTTGCACGGGTTTGATGCACACTCATTTGTCTCCCTCTCGCAAAACCTGCCCTCCCAGCCCAGGTCACAGACACACTGGTAACTCTGAAGCATAAAGAAAGGGAGAAGAGAATCAAGAGGAAATAGAGTGCAAACCAGAGCTACACATATTTCACCCAAACATTGCCTTGACCTACATAAATGGAGCTAGGCTGCCAAGCACTTACAAGAAGAGTAAATAGTGTTTGACTTTTATATGAAGCATGGAAATGAATTGAACAACACAAGCCCTAAATTTCTCAGTATGTGTACTATTTACAAGACCAAATACAAACTGTTTGGACTTCAAGAAATGGAATGATCTGCAGTATGAAGGAGCGGGGATTCTATAGGAAGCCAGTGGGAGTGCAGAGCACACAGTAAGATTATTTAATATATTTTGGATAAATGTCATGCTGCTTAAATCCACCTACAGGCAGAAAACATCAGTTCAGTTCTTACTTGAAATTTCAACCACTCGTATGCAAATATCCTCTTTCAACCCCACACCATCAAGCATCAGATATTCAGCGATATGTTAAAAGCAAAACATGAATTTTACCATCAGTTACTAATGCAACCAGCGTGACCATCAGTAACCACTATCACAGAATCAGTGCAGCCTAGTCTGGTGCTGCCATATTATTCCTTATTTGACAAAGGCAAACTCCAATGCATCATTCAGCCTGCAGAGAAGATAAGTAGCTGAGAACTGCCCTTCCTCACCAAGTTTTATGCTAGCAAAGCCTAGAAGACAGCAATTAAAATGGTTTCTGTCTCCAGTCACCCTGCTTACCCTCTTAATATCATACACCATACAAAAAAAAAAGACAGTCAAGAAGACAATTTCTACAGCCCTGAACCACAAGTTGTGAAAAAAAGTGCTGTAATTATTTTAACTTAATATTTCATTAATTCAAGATAGTATGTCATTACTTACTAGAAAAGTATGTAATTATTAAAAAATAAAAAAGAAATGTTGGGTTAAGAAAGCCAACATTCAGTTCTGCTTACATAGCAAAGCATCACTACTTTTATCTCACATACTTCAACTGAGGAGCAGTGTATGACTTTCATAAGTGGTCAGATCTTCGAACTGCAGACACAGCAATCTCATGTTTGGTGCCCATAACGAATGAATGGGAAATAAAACAAGGTGTCACAGCTTGGGTGTCATTCGCCTGACATGCTAAAATCGCACATATGTGTCTTAAGAAGTAAACCTGGAATTGCATAACATTGTGGTGTTATTCCAGCCACAAGCACCACTCAAATTTTCTAGTTATTAATATTATTATAAGACCCAACATTTCTAAAACCTGGTCCTCCTAGAGCTTTCAAGCTACATGCACCAAACTCACCACACACCTTTATCCTCTTCTGACACTGTCTGTGCTGTGACTCTTCTCCCTGATTGGAATTACAGTTTTCTCATTTTGGACGCTCAATGGACAAAATTCCATTGTCTTTCCACTGGAAAGTTTGCACTGTTACTAACTCCTAAACTGTTAATGCTACATTCACCAAACTCAGCCCTTTAGGCTATTTTGACTAATAAAGATGTATTGAAAGTGATCAGGCTTAAAAACTTCCATAGACTCTTTCTCTCCCTTTATCAGTGTAGTTGTAACAGAGACTCTCACTTCTTCTATCTCTCTATCAATGCCACAAACTCTCTCCATCCATCTTTCTATCAATCCACCAGCAGCAGACACACATTCTCTCTATATTTATTTGTATCAATCTACCTGTATCACTCTCTCACTCCTTCTGTCTTCTCTACATGTATCACTCTCTTGTCTCTACATCTTTCTTTCTTTCTTTCTTTCTTTCTTTCTTTCTTTCTTTCTTTCTTTCTTTCTTTCTTTCTTTCTTTCAGAAGCTTGTTTGGCTTTGTCAAGCCAAGATCAAACTTTGTCCTGACAGACTGTACCTATCTAGATTTAAATTAAATTTTGGTTTGGTAAATTGTTTCAAGATAGTATGTCATTATTTTGACATAATACCTCATTCATTTCAGAATACTATGACAATGTCATTATTTTTTAAAATCTAATTCATTAAAGGAATATGTCAATATTATGATCTAGGTTTTCATTGTTCCATACTATGTTCATAGTTTATGAAATATGTTCACTTCATATTTTATTATTTCCTGATAGTATGTCATCATTTTGACATAATATCTCAGTATTCCAAGAGCACACAGCATTATATTGACATGATAGTAGTATTGTTTTAAGATGGTATGTCTAATTGAATTAACTGAATTATGCCAATGTACTATTTTATTTTAACTTATTATTTTATTAGTTATATTATTAGTTATATGATTTAGCTTTAATTTTTCATTATTTTTAATTAATATCTGTTTTCATATAATTATTCTTCTGTATTATTAAGTTATCATTATACTGATGTGATTTCAATATGTAATTTTTTAAAAGGATATTTTGTCATTATTTCTACCAAAAACCTGGCATTTTGCTTTAACTTGTTACTTCATGATGGCATTATTTTATATTATCCTACCATTATTTCAAGATACATCATTAATTTGATTTTATATTCTTATTTCGAACAAGTAACTTTTTTTAGTTTTGTAGTTAATTTCTCATTACTATCTAATTAACATCTCCATATCTCACTGTTATAATCTCATAATAGTATGTCAATTTGTTTTAGTTCCTAGTTAGTAAGTATGTACTAATTGCTTATTTTGCTTACAGCAAAAGAGTATAAATATAGAATATATAGAAGCAAACTGTGCTTGGTAGTTTTGGTACATTAGTATTTTGAAATTTATCTGTTCAGAAAACTGAAAACAGAAACACAAAAGTTTTTTCATTCACACAAAGAAAAAAACTAATGACTAGGAGGTCATCATAGACTTCAAAATGGTGGCATTCCTGGTCTCCACAGGGGTTTTATCAAGTTGTTCTGCTACGATATCTGTGTCTTCGGTACAGCAAGGACAGTAAGGCACAGTACCAAGAGCAGGACTGACAACCGTGGGCCGAGTTCAGCTGAAAGTCAAGTGTGAGGCATTGGTGAACAGCCGGAAGGTGCTGACGCCACCATAGCACATCAAATTTGGCCTTATGAAACTATTTGTCACAGCTCTAGATAAGGAGTTCTAGAATTTTTTTTTTCAAGCTGTCTGAGGCAAAATTCAAAGCCACTGTCTTTGTCGGTCCACAGATAAAGATGATCCTGGAGTGCAAGGAAATCCCCAAGGAGCTCACTAGAAAGGAGAAAAAGGCTGGATACAGATTTGTAGCAGTGGTCCTGGGCTTCCACTGCAATCACAAAGAACAAAAAACTATGTGGAGCTAATTGAAACACTAGTGAAGAGCTATGACACAATGGGTTGTAGGATATCTCCAAAAGTCTTTATCCTTGATGCTCATTGTGATAAATTCGAAGAGATCATGGGAGTAAACTCAGAGGAACAAGGTGAGTCCTTCCAACTGGGTATACTGGACTTCGAACTCTACTTCCAAGGACAATATAATGAGAACGTAATGGGCGACTACATTTAGGGGCTGCTTATTTACAATATAATCGTAAAAAATAATACTCACTTTTAAATGTTTTTGGTCATTTGTTATATGTTGTTTTTTTACTCTATGTAAATAAAAATATTCAAATTCTCCCTTTTTCTCAATAAAAATAGCAAAAAAAGGTAAAAAAAAAAATGCCAGTGGTCTTGACACAAAAGCAAAGTTTGATGGGATTAATTGCCATTTTCTGTACTTTGTGTTACATAGTGATGATCGCATTAATTTGACTTTTTTTTGTAATCCATTACCATTTCTGAATAATTTTGCCTTATTCTATGTTTGCCTTATTATTGAAGATATAGAGCTACCACCCAAAACCCTGAAACATTACTAGTTATTTTTTATTGGCAAATGTTTCTGAGGACCTGACCATCACACCCATATTTGCTTGCTGAACCTCATACGCTAGATTATGTCCCCCTTCACGACTATAATAATCAAACTGCCAAAATATAATTGGCAGCATTTTAATTATTTTATTTCCTATTACAAATGAAATGAGTAAGGAGGTGACATCTGGCAAACTATCTCAGCTGAGAATTCTGGAGACCAAACTAACATGCATGTAATGCACTAGAGGAGTGCTGCCCAACTCTGCCTGACATAATTTGAGTACTGTTGGGCTTAATCTTAATGGAGGAGGCATAATACTGACTTAAATTTAATGCCTGTGGGAGATTCCCTTCCTGAACTGGCAGCAAAACATCTGATTTTGGCTAAAGCAACGACCCACCGGTAAGTAAATTCAAATACATAAACAAATGCCCACATACAACATATAATTCTATATTATAATCTCTCTATATAACTTTACAATAAATTCACCACCCACTTTAAATGTCAACAGAAGTACCCTTGCTTATTCATGCAATTATTCAATAAACCAATCATGTGGCAACAGTAAAATGCATCAAATCATTCAGATACTGGTCAAGAGCTTCGGTTATTATTTACATTCAATATTAGAATGGGAAAAATGGATCTTGGAATGAAATGGTTGTTGGAATTTGAGTAAAAAAAAAAAAAATCAGATTTCCTTTTCCATTTTCATGGTAAAGAAGAATGGCCAGACATGCTTGAGCTGAGTGTAAAGCTATGGTAACTCAAATAACCATGCATTACAACTAAGCTGAACAGAAATGCATCTCAGTGTAAACTACATATCAAAACAAACTGGCAACTACACTTGAAGTCAGAAAACAGGTTTCATTCCTGTCAGTGGCTAGATTGGTCACAGGTTGATCAAAACAAGACAGGTAAAGATTGAAAAAATGTTCCCTGTCTGATAAACTCTACTGAATTTCTTCTGTAAGATACAGATGGTCAGGTCAGAATTTGGGGTCAACAGCATGAATCCATGGACTTAACTTGCCTTGTGTCAACTTTTCAGGCTGTGGTGGTGTAATAGTGTGGGGAATGATTTCTTCGACCTCACTGTGCGTCTTAATACCAGTTGACCATTGATGTAAATGCCACAGATTTTCAGTGAATTGTTGGCAACTATATGCAATTCTGCATAGCCACAATTTACTGTCTTATTATGGCTACTTATAACAACGTGGACTAGACCTCAAAGTGTTCACACTGAAAGCAGTGGATTAGCATGGCCAATTCTGTTGTTTTTCTTATACAAAACCTTTGTTTTTTTCAGACATGTGGGTTTAAGACCAAAAGCTAGAAATGAGATGGATCAAAATGTCAGTATTAATTTCATCATATTTATAATTGTATGTGAAAACGACTTAGAGCGTGGCACCTTTTCTTTGAACCCATCCAACTGTGAATTGATCAAAATATTGGAATATTGGACTGACTGTCTTGTTGCCCAGATGTGCCCTGTTAGATTGATTATTTAAACATTTAATGGCTCTGAATGTCCGCACTTGGCTTAAGCTCTGGGTTTCACTGTGTTCCTGCTAACACTGCATTTCTTGTTAAAAGAGATATATTCCATTGCACTTAGCAGACAACCTTATCTAGAATGACTTACATTTATCTCATTTCATACAACTGAACAATTAGGGGTTAAGGGCCTTGCTAAATGGCTCAGCAGTGGCAGGTTGTTATTTTGGAGATTTGAACTCACTACCTATCAATCAATAGTCTAGTGCCTTAATCACTGAGCTACCACTTCCCCATTGCCAGTAATTTGGAATGTCCTGAAAAAACCCATTGGTGTACTAACAACCAGACATTGAACAGGTCAGCCAAGGAAAACAACAGCAGAAACATGGTGAGAGCTGTGAAGAAAAAGGCAAGAAGAAAAAGGCAAAAACATCAGCAACACTTTCTTGGACCAAGATTTAGAATTTGGAGAAAGAAAGTTCTGAAGAAAGAAAGGATTTGTTCATGGAGGTAGTATCATGGCTTGAGCTTGTACTGCTGCTTCTGGAACATGATCACTAATCTTTATGGATGATGATGATGATGATGATGGTAGCAGCAAATTTACAGAAAAATGCATTCAGTCTAATTCAGAGGAAGTTTATTATGTAGCAAGACAATGACCCTAAATCACACAGCCAACACAACAAAAGACTTCATCAGGGAGAAAAGGTGGAAGGTTTTAAACTGGCCAAGTCAATCACCAGACCTATTATTATAACCCTATTGAGCAGCATTTCACCTCCACCAGCTTGATGCAATTATTGCAGGCAAGGAATATGCAACCAAATATTCAATGTTATTTACATTAATTTGCCTTAAGGCTATCTCTTCCTATATTTTGCTCACATTTTGCTAAAAATTGGAGGGGGTCTGCCACCCAAGGTGCCATGCTAGTTACTTAACACAACCAGACGTAAATATCATTAAATAAAAGCTGAAATTCTGATCTCATGTTCATACTTGATCACAAACTCAAATTCACAGCAAAAACAAAAGAATTGGCCCTGCTGTTCCAATACTTTCAGAGGGGACTAGATCTTAGATCATAAGATTAAATCTCAGTTATTCCAATAAAATTAAGCAATACCTTTCCACAATACTACATTTCTATTTCTCAATTAATATTAGAGTATTTAATTGAAAAAATGCATCAAAAATATGTTAAAATGTCAAAAAATCATTATAGGCAACCTTTTGTTTAAATAAAATCCCTCCTGCTGGCTACAACAAATAGAAAACTTGACTGGAATAAAAGGAAAAATCTGTGTGAGACTCATAATGTTATTCAAAATGAAGCACATTATAACCTGAATATATTTTAAGTAACATGTTTGTATAGTTATATATGCACTCAGGTCATATGCATTTGCAGAAAGATGTAAATAGAACAGTATGCATTATAATCACCTAATCAGCTACATGTCAGTGTTGTGTTCAAACAGTTACGGCAATGGTTCTACACTCACACAAAAAATCCTCCTGTTACAGACATAATGCATATTATCACATTACTGAAGCCATTAGATGTAAATCCAGTGTACAGCTCAACACAATGCTCAGGGGAAGGATGTGGAGACTTTAAATGTATGCTATTTTACAGTTTCTATAAAAACAAGCTCATAAAAAGAAATAGTGGAAAAGGAAGTTGGCAGTACATAAAGTGCTGGCAAAACACAATTTCTGTTAAAACTGACAAAAGTCAAAGTGCATTAAACAACAGCCTCACACTTTTTCTCAGGGTTTTACGCTCCAGGTTATACTCTTCACTTCTGGCTGAAGGAAACTAGCTCTAATTCCATTAAATGACTTGTGCTGTATTGATTATTGCTACTCAGCAGCCGTGACAAAATGGCAAAACTGCCCAATCATAAAAAACATTATATGACAGATATGAGGAAATTCTTACCGTGGCTCAATAATAACCTTGTAACTGTTCCCTAGGGCTCAGGAGAGTCTTGGTGCATATGAAGCGTACAACATATAGAAAAGCTGTGGCATGACAATTGGCAGCCTGGGATATCCTAAAACGTGGTTACATTTTTTTGACATTTGCTACTTTATACAGTTCTTTACAATTACATGCACTAAATATTTCCCTTTTGTATGTATCACAGGAAGAGGCAAAGTATTGAATACATATAGTATAAAACCTAATCTGCTAATGGATATATGATATTAATGCTACATATTACATAATAATAAGTTTATAACTGGAATGAGTTGTCACTTTGATTACCAGCATCATCATACTCTGTCTCATCACCTGAGCTAAAAGTTACGATCCTCATCACTGCCTCTTCATTTGACAGAGCTAAGTTCTTGCCAGCACTGGTGGAGAAATAATAAATAATAAATTTCTTGTCATTAATGTTTTCATTAGGTCCTATAAACATTTAACACCTTTGTCCACTGTCATGTGTACAGAGCTGTAAGCAATCTTGTTTTCTTGATGATGTACAGTAACTGTGCAGGAGCATCATGGTCACTCTTAGAGTCAATTGATTACAAATGGAATCGATTAGGCTTTTATCTAAAGCATCGAACATGACAAAACATTACTCCTTATCTCTGTCTTGTCCTGTAAGGTTATCTAATAAACACAACACTTGCTCCAGATGCACAGATACAACTTCATTAGCCAAAACTCCTCTTCCACGCCCAATGGCCTGACCAAGTGCACTTCACCACACACAAAGCACAGGATAAATCACATTTATCGACTAAATAGGAAGTGATACGGATCATGTGCTGTTTAATGTAAGCACTCACGCGCTTTTCATTTATTTATTTTCAACTTTTTAAAACACAGCACTGCCAGTCAGCATGCCGTCATAATAGCCACAGGAACGTGAACCATTCAAGTGCTCAATTACATGCTGGTGAGGCCATTTTATAGTCAGCGATTTCATGCCTGTGGGGTTGTAACAACCTCTAAAACCACTCACGCAATGATCCAGCCATTCAGCATATAGAGAGCCTATTAATGGGCTCAAGCTTTTCTAAATCCATATCACTGACTATAAAAGTGTCTGGTGATGTTCTTCCATTACTTGCAACCTTATTAACTACTTTGTTACATGCATTTGCAAGATTCAATATTTAATTCTACTCTGACGGTTCCAGCTGAAATTACTTGTTGCTTTGTATGGAAGTTTTCAGATTGCAGCAGCTAATGGACGTATAAAGAAACATTCTGCCGTAACAAATATTCTGCCACCTTAATCATTAAAATGCTTTCAACAAACTCAGTTAAATAACAAATAACAAACTCGGTGGAGAAAAATAACGTCTTGCGATGTGAAAATACCTTGAATATAGTCAAATGTATCTATGAGACAAATCTATTAAAACAAATATAAACCCTATTTCTAGACATTTCAGCTTGAAATTGCCATCTTTGGGTGGCTTTGCTTCCTCCTTGAAATAAATGCATAAAGTAAGCAAAATTATCTGCCCACAGAATAAGATAATAAAATAAGATTCTTTCTCCTTGCTCAGATATCAATTCTGCAGTGCTGACAAACAAATCACTTAAAGGAACATGTTTCACTTCTTCATATCAATATTGTAATCATAGTTCTAAAAAAAAATTCGTAGGAATAATCTTTTTTTTTTTTTTTTATCATAGTTCTAAGTGTAAACAATAAGCCCCAGAAATAATGACACCCTAGGGACAGATGGGTAAAAAGGGTTAGGTAAAATATTATAAATTCCCCTCCATATTTAACAGCAGGGATTTATTTCTTTTGGGTATAACCATATTTCAGAGCTCTCTGTTGAGGGAAGTTTTACTTTTTAACAAATTTGACCATAGAATTTGACCATTCCCATGTGCACCTTCCAACCAGTTTGTTGACCAGGATGTGGCATCTCATTTTTGTCTACTTCGGGATCCTAAAAAATCCACCCTGTATGCTGCAATCTTTTTTTGGAATTTTATCTCTCCCACCATCCTTCTCACTGTGCACTTTTACAAAAAGTTATATTTACTTATATATTGATACTTATATCTTCTTCCCGGCAGGTTCTTATCAATCTAAGTGTTTTGATTTTCTTTATTATTGCTATAAAGGTGAACATGGATGTTTTCAGACTTTTTTTCTTTTACAGCCATTGTATGATTCATACCTTTCAACAAACTTTTGTCTCATTTCATTGTGTGTCTCTAATCATCTACATGCTGATGAATGACTAAGCCGATGTGGGCTCTGGGTCACGTTATATTTATACCTGTGAAAAACAGGTAGTCATAGATGGCTGCTTAAGAGATATGTCGCTGTCATGGACACCAAGCACATCGCACAGGGAAACTGCAAAAATAATTATCTCACACTGATTGTAAGTCTCAGTCTTTAATTTTCTATTACTAAAGTCATTTGTCGATTTCTTGTCAATGATATTACTCCATTGCTGTGTATGTTGTAAGTCTTTAGAGCTGTGTATTCATGCATACTTAATAAATCCCAGCCTACAGTTTGGGCACTCTGCATTAAAAAAACTGCAGAGATGCACTATCCAGAAATAGCTGATTTTTTTTTCTTTCTTTCATTTAAAGGGTTAGCTTAAAATATCTCCATTTCAGATCTCCACATATATCTCTATAAATATCCTAAGGGCTATGCACTTGCATTATTTAACAGAAATAAATGACATACTGGTTTCCCCTTATGCTTCAATGTGAAAGAACAAGTCTTAACACCTTGTTTATAATTTCGTGGGAGGAGGTTTGCCTTGCATGAAGGGGAGGAAAAGAGCCAAGAAAAAACAACAAAGACAAGTGAACAAAGCAGTGATGAAGGAGGAGAGACTGTACCAACTGAAAATAGACAGTGAGGACGGAGAGTCTATCAGGATGGATAGGGGCACTGAAGATGAGGAACAGGTCAGGAGGAATACACTTAAAAGGACAGGACAGGACAGGACAGGAGTCATTTACTGTAAGTTTAGATGGCACAAAGGCCTAGAAATGGGACAAACACTCAGTGGATAAAAAAACCTGTATGATTATGATATTTTTATACAATATATAATTTTGTTACTTTTTTTGTTATAAAATCATGCAGATACAGGTCAAGGGCTTCAGTTTAATGTCCACATCAAACATGAAAATGAGGGAAAATGTGATCAAAGTTAATCTAAGAATTTCAGCAACTGCTGATATCCTGGGATTTTCACACACAACAGTCTGTAGAGTTTACACAAAATTGGACAGATTGATTTCAATACCCATCCAGTGAGCAGCAGTTCTGCTGGTGCAAATGCTTTTCTAATGGAATAGATCAGAGAAGAATAGCCAGACTGATTCGATCTGACAGGAAGTACCACTTCTTACAATTGTGGTGAGCAGAAAAGCATCTCAGAATGCACAATATGTCAAACCGTAAAGTGGCTGGGTAACCAATAGAATCTCACATCAGGTTACACTCCTGTTAGCCAAGAACAAAACTCTGAGGCTACAGTAGACAGTTTGAAAAAGACTGAAAAATCATCACCTGCGTGTTCAGTCTCAGTGATAGTCCATGAAACTCAGAGGAGCTTTATGAAACAGTCAATCCCTATAGCACCAAAAACCATGACATGGTCTTGACATGTTTCTACTTGTAACCTGTATTTACAACATATTATAAATTGCACCTGACTGATTGACTGGATAATTGCATGAGGTTCATTAAACAACCGCTTAATTATTTGCTTAAACTAATCAGTGATCAATCACTAAAATCATCAACAAATAGAAGATTAGAAACCAAGAAAAAAAAAAAAATCTTGAGAACAACTAAAACCAATTGTATTGTCACTTTAACTGAAGGCAGTTAGAAGCAATGCTATAAGGTGGCTTGTGGCAATGCTGTTATATCTTCAGCCAAATCATTTCCCAGCACACAGCATCTCAACTGCAATGACAAGCCATCGTAGTAAATCCTTCTGCCAAACAAAACAAACGTTAAACTTTATATTGGAGTCACTAGTCACGTCAAAGGTTATTTTCAATAACACGCTGTCCCTTCTTTAATTTCCTCAGGTACACATGGATTTAACACAGCATTCCAAACTCACCAGATGGAAGTCGACACAAGTTGCGTTGTTCTCACACACATTGCTAACGCAGTCGTTTATGTCCTGCTCGCACCTCACTCCAGCATAACCCAGGTTACAAAGGCAGTAAAAGCCATCCACAGCTGCAGGAGGAAAAGAATAAGCAAACAATTCCTTAGTCAGACAGGTTGGTAGCTAGGCAGAATGAATGACTTTTGGGCAAATAAGCCATGAAATCATGTCAACTTCATCATTTGCTCTGAGTGCAGTCTCATCTCTGAGGGAGAGCAAGAGTTAGATGGACAGGTTAGAGTGTGGTTAAAAATAAAAGCTCTTTCTTATAAACCTCGGCAAAGCCACTATAGGGGTTAGATGGGGCTTTAACTAGAGAAAAATCCTAAACTGGTTGTGATTTGTGTGTGCGAGAGAAGTCCAGATGAAAAATGGCACACAAAAGGGCATATACCATGTATTCTATTAGTCTTTTGGAAAGTAAAGTCAGTGACCATCATTACTTCCTGTCTAACCCTTTTATGCATGAACTTTAAAATGCAAAATATCTAATTACATGTTATGTACAAGTTTTTTGTAGCTGTGTCCTTTGCCAGCTGTACACAAGCGGAGGCTGTGCTCAGACTTCACAGAATTTATCAGAGGCCCAATAACATAATTATCCAGCCTTTAATCGCTACACACCGGTGGATCTTTCACCTTTGTACATCTTGACAGCCATATACAGGCAGAGCTGGTGACAGAGGTAATTGTGGGATTCTTCTAGGAGCAAATTTATTGCAAACCCAATGCCTGTGTCCCAGGATTCTTCATTATGCCTGAGATTTAGCGCATAATCTGTGCTGTCACTCTGGCTCGGCACGTGTAGCTGCTATTGCACTAATTAACTGCTCAGGGTCCTGGGTGGCAGCCACCATTACTCACAGCAGCTGCCGCCAAGAAACCCCTCTTTGTCCCAGAGCACCCCCTTCCCATGTGTACAGACGTACACACACACACACACACACACACAGATAAGAACTGATGCAAAGGAAAAGCTAGCCAAGAGTTTATCCATATGTCTTTTATCTTCTTTGGTTTCGCTCCAAAAAACAGCATATTTAAGCTAAAGTAATGAACTGATTTTCTTACAGAAAACTTTTTGTGTTGTGCTGAAATAATCAACAACCTGGACACCGACAAATTCATTTAAGACAGATTTTTTTTTGTATGTAAAACATGTGAGATTTGCGACAGCAGTATGCATGAAAGCATGACTCGGTGGCTATAAACCACAGACTGTCAGCTGTAACGTTTTCTCTTTTATGTATTACAATTAATTTACATCTGAGGATTGCAGGAATCCTATATTTATATGTTTCCCCACCCAAAGTAATTGGGACAAACAGGAGCTCAGTTGATCATTGGTTTCAGTAAAGAGGAAGGCAATTATTATCTCACAACTAATGACAGTATAAATAAAAAGAGTGATTCCTGTACTCTGCCAATTAAAAGTTTGTGAAGATGTGGAGCTCTATATTTAACAGTTTATTACAGTTTATCCATTACTGCCTTTTAAAAAAGGGATTATAAAACTAAAGGGATTTAAATAGTTAAATAGTCTATTAAATACCTAAAGCTTTTGGTTTATGGACTTATTCATTGTCCACAGAGTGTTTTATTAAAAATAATTACAGTGTACTTCTATTATAATATCTAGAGTAAAGAGTAAATCTAGATTTATCTTACATATGGTATCCGACAGTGCTATCAGTTGTAGGACAAATTCCAAATGAGAGTGATCCAAATCAGCCTCTACAATTTGTTCTAGATTTTCTTTCCAAACAAAATTCTCTTGTACATATGGATTGCTGTTCAACAATAAATCTTTCAGCAAATCAGAAAAGTGTCTCGTCTTGTTTTAACTGCATTGTTTGTAACATAAAATCGTCAGGATATAGTTCTATTTTAGGTTAGGAAATTTTACAAAAGAAAGAAAAACAACACAGTGCCTCAGGCTTTGATTGTATTAACTCTCATTTATCATCAATTATTCAAATTACAGTGCACTACTGCCTAATTGATCTGCTTTCATAGCCAAGTTAACATACATGAGTGCACCTGAGCTAATACAGTTGCACGGTCACGTTGCATGGAGGATCTTTATTCTCATGACACTACTTAATGAATGTTAATAAAGCTTTTGAGAAAAATGTGGACTTGGAGCACCATCAATTTTTCTAATAGGCCTAACAAATCCTGTATCAAAATGGACATGGCCTGACCATTACTTTGCTGCTTATAGCACTCGTCTACAGATGTTTATGAGTTAGATTTGATAGAGAATGATACAGATAACATGTTATAAATGTAATAAATATAATATAAATATAATATAAATAAATATTAATTAATTAATTATTAATAAATATAATAAATATATATAAATATAAATGATTTATAAATGTTATAAATAACATGTGATCCTACGAGATGAAACAAAAATCACAAGATTTTTCATTTCATTTAGAGCTGTAGCCAGGTTTCAGAAAACTTTCCTTCCCAATTAAACACAATAAACAAACAAACAAACAAACAAAAGTCTCTTTTTTCTTATCTTGTAAGAGGAAACAAATTAACATTGCACAAGGAAGCATATCTCTGCTGAGTTTCCAAAAAAAGAATAATTTAATTTATATAAAACTTAAAAATATGAAAGTGTTGCTCAGTGTCTCTATACTTCATAATTTTTAATTGTTCCCATCATTATTAAAATTGATATATTAAATTTGACATTGATGTATTAAAAACAACATCAACAACAAAAACAAGCAAATAAATGAAAAACTTCCAGGTTATTGCATCCACATATCAGGTTTAAATCCCCAAATATATACAGATCTGAATTTTTCAGAAAGGCCTTTCTAAGTTTAAAATGGAGATCCAGAGTGTTAAAATGTGTTAAAATTGGCACTGGTTTTGTACTGTCTGTAGTTGAACTGTTACTAAATCATGCTACAGTTTAGTTGATTACTTGTCTTAGACTATTTCATATATTTTACTATTTATATGATACTTTGATTGTGTACTCCTTTGTAGAGAGAAAATGTATTGTGCATTTTGACCAACTGTTGAATAATGCATTTTTTTTAGAATATGTTTAGGGAGGAAAATGTGTGGTGGGGTCATTTGTCAACATTATGTCTCTATTCTTGTGTGTGGGCGATTGCCAATTTTCTGTAAGAAATAATTATTCATGGTAAAACTTTATACAGAAAGGATCAGTTTAAATAGACTATAATTGTCTAAAATTGCTAAAAGCTACTAAAAGCTTTTGATGCTAATTGAGCCAAATTCTTCTTCTTCTTCTTCTTCTTCTTCTTCTTCTTCTTCTTCTTCTTCTTCTTCTTCTTCAGAATAGGGCAAAGGAAATATCATATTAAAAATATCCAAACTGTGACTAACTGTGCACAAAGGGGAAAGCTTGTACATTTGTTCACTGATGGTTGTAAAAGTCATTGCATATGCATGAAACATTTTTGCACTCGTTCAGGTTATTACTGAACGGTGGAAAATATATCCCTATGATATGCAACATTATTTACTCAATCCACATGAGTGAATGAGAGTCTGTCCATGTTTTCATCTGTGGAGGTTTCAATTTTCAGTATTAGACAGAAACATATTGGCCATAAAGTAGGGTATTAGCAGATCACACTTGCTCAGTGCAAGCAAACTCAATAACAGGGTTGTGTTTCCTGTGGACTTGGATCATTCCTGTGGATCATTTTCAATTGCTGCAGTGGAAAGGTCTGAGAGTGATATTTCTTTCTCCTTACATTCATTGCTCCCATAAATACAATTGGCAATGCAAACAGAGATTTCTTTAATGTTGTGTGTATTGTTATTGAAGGCTCATCACATGAAAGGAGAGATCCTTCATTCTTATGATACTTAGGTGCTTGCCCAATGATCAGCCAGTGTTCTCTTGGTTTCTCTGACATATTGCTGGTTGCAGGAGATATATGAAAAAAAATCTGATATGGTTCGGGTGCACTTATCATTTTAGAGGGAAGGGCCACAGCAAATGAAGTAATTTTGATCAGTCACCTTGGTTCCCATTCACAGAGAATCAGGGGTCAGTAATGATTTGATGAGTATTCATTTTTATGTAAATCATATTCTAAAGCCTTCATAGTCACCAGATCTCAGCAGTGACCACAGGAAAAAAAAAATATAGAAAGCAAGGCTGTAGTTGATTTCTTTGTAGCATTGAATGTAGACCCTTTTGGCCAATCATCTAACACACAGAATAAAACTCCTCCTAGATTTGATCTCCGTCTGAGCTGATATTTTCCATCAATTTAACTGAAATCATGTTATCAGCAGGAACTGAAAAGGTGTCCATGAAAGACAACTGTGGATGTAATAAACTCAACAAAGGTGCATTATTTTTCTCCACAAAATAAAATGTAACAAAAATGAATAAATAAATAAATAGTAGATAGACTAAACACATATAGTCCAAAGTACAAACTATACAAAAGGACGGATAACAAAACTGAAAGTTTAGTCTTTTTTAAAACCACTAGAACGTTACAGACTCAAATCATACAAACACCAAAAAATGTATTTAAAATCTCATACTGCTTGTTGTCTTTAGGTGTTTGTAATCATTATCCCCAAAAAACCTTTGTTAAGCCATTGATGGGACCTTGTAATATAATGAATTGCTCAACACTAATAAGCTTCATTATCAAATTATTGATTTTACAAAAGCCCCGCCCACATGTCCGCTATTATGACCTGGCATCATTATATTGTGGCGCAGTTAACAATAAAAAGACACACAAAAGACCTGTTCACACCAGTGAAAACAGCCAAAGACCTATAAAATATCTGTGCTCAATGCTTAAGGCATATTCAGGCATGATCTGCAGACAGATGACACAAAGGCAGAAATGGACAATTCTGTGTATGAAGGGAAAAAGGCATTGCTCAGTGCAGTGGGGCTGCATTACTGCCGCAGGGACTGGGAAA
>NC_080738.1:9532336-9554836 GCF_019097595.1 Hemibagrus wyckioides | reverse complement strand
AAAACTAAGCGCCTTTCTCAGAGTTCTATGATCTTGTGATTTTGGATCCCAGCTTTCTAAATGTCTAGAACATCATAGGTTCTCCTGTGTGATATAGAACTAGCATGTAAGGGTGATTTTGACTACTATTTGATAAAATCTGATAATAAAAGTAGTTTATTTATGTATCTAATGTAACTACCATTATTATGATTATTGCGATTCTGAAGCACTTATGTCTGTCTAGTGTGGAAAATTGCAAAAGAGCCAAAGCCCATTTAAGAATTTTACATAATTAATGGGATGATCATTTACTTTGTCATATAAAACAGTGTAAGTGTAATTAGTCCTCAAATCCAAGTTAGACATTTTATTAGTATAGCGCTTGTAACAGTGGACATTGTCACAAAGCACCCTCTGGAAACCTCCAGAATGAACCGTCAGGAACTCTCTGCTCCTTTTCTCAAAAATGACTCTTCACAAAAGACTAAACACACCTCTTTTCAGTCTAGAATTAAAAACAGAGCCTGTGTCTGCACCCCAAACTCAAATTGGAAGGAAGGATGTTCTACAACTATGAGGATTTAAAAAGAAAGCTCTACCCCATGCTGTAGCCTTCAATTTTTTTTGATATACTTACAAATACCCTGCACTTTTTGATCGAAGTCAGCAGAGCAGATCATAAAAGACCAAAAAATCACTCAGGTACTGCAAAGAGAGACGTATAGATTGATTGTAGTATTTTATAATCAGTGCAAAACTTGGGATCCAGTGTATAAGATGGTGTTATGTGGTCAAATCTTCACTTGATTACAAAACTGAAACATCCACAGTAAAGCATTTCTACATTAGATTTCTTACCTTAGCAATATTTCTGATATTATCTACATGAGCTTCAAATTAAAGAATAGATTCAATAATCACACCAAGGTCTTTTAATGCTTCACATGTTGAAACCAAAAGGCCATCCAAGGTACTATGAAAGCTTCTAGCTGTCCTAGTCCAAGTACTTCTGTATTGTCAGAATTACGTTGACAGAAGCTAATAAGCATCCAGTGTTGAATGTCCTATACACATTCCTCAAGGGCTGTTCTCTTGACTCCAACATCATTTTCTAGTCGAGTAAAGTATGATGTCAAAGGCTGTGCTTAGGACAAGCTACGCAAGCAAAAGACACAACCCCGATCAGAGGCCGGTAGTAAGTCATTTACCATTTTAAACAGTGCTGTCCCTGTGCTATGAGGCATAAATCCTGACTGATACATTTCACTAATAATATTCTTATGTAGGTATGAGCATAACTGCTGTGCTGAACATTTTCCAGGATCTTGGCAGGGGGAGGGGATATAGGGGAGGTTTGACATTAGCCTGTATTTGGACTAATTAAATTAAAGGAGTCGAGGTTTTCATAAACAGGAGTTTGATAAGTGCTAGTTTAAAAGATTTAGAGACATAGCAAATTGAAGTGATTATTTAAAAAAAAGTCACGATTATTTTAGCTTCATCAGTTTGAAAAACACATGTTGGTGATTTGGATGAGATTAGTGAAATTAGTTCAGTTTCTCTGTAAGGGGAGTAAAAATTTCAAATCACTGATCTCATATAGTTATATTGTTATCTGCAGGGTTAGTTACCATTTGTCTTGTTTTGAATTTATAGTGTGAATTTATTGATTACTGATATTTTCAGTTTTGCCATGAAATTGATGATGCCATTGCTGCTACATAGTGATAGTTTTCAGGTTTTTACGGTGGGCTTATTCCTTGTTATATTTTGCTACAATATTAAATAAGAACCTAGAAGTTTTTTTCTTTCAGGGTAGAGAGATAGGTATCTCCTTTCATACCGTGTGATATACTACCAGTTATGGATTGAGTGGTGCCTTTCAAGATGATGGATTGATCTGAAATGATTGATACACCAAAACACTGACTCTTGACATCCATAGTTGGATGATGATGTTCACTGGGTTCAGATGGTGATCCAATTATAATTGGTAACTGGAGATTATTGATTTATTGATTGATTGATTTGTGTGATGCTTAGGTTATTATTATAAATAACTGTGACACCATCTCCTCTGCCTGATAGATGGGACTGACATACATAACTGTATCCAGGAGAACTAGCTTCATTTAATACTAAATACTCATTTGGTTTAACCACATTTGGTTTGATTCACTACTTCAATCACCTATAACACCCACATTGTTTTTGGAGCACCATCTGGACATCCAGCAGTTGTCCAGGGTCTTGAGACTAGAGCATACTCCTGCATGAGGCATTGACTTCACTTATTTACACACCTCTACAATGTTACTCTTAGCAACCTCTGACTGACAAAGGTATATATCATTAGCTCCTATATAAACAAAAACTACCATTGAAAACATGTGCCTTCCTAAGAAGCAAAGATTACTGGCTATGTCCAGCACCCTGGCTTCCAATATAGACATGATTAAAGCTGTGGTGCCCTTAAAGACCAGGCTAATTCATGCCGTAACATAGAGTCTCCTATAACCTTGTAAGACACATGAAGCTGAGAGGAGTGTTGAGTCTTAGCCTTAGCTTTGTGATTATGCCATTGCCACGCATTCACCTCGCTGTGAGGGCTGTAATGGCTGAGTTGGGGATTTCTAACTCCACCTCACAAAGGCATTCAGACTTTCCCCTACAGAATATGCTGCTCTCATTCAGACCTCTCTGGTGTCTGGTATCTCTAATGCTGCAATCTTTTCCATTAGAGAGCTAACTAATATACACTTATCACAAATAAAGCTATTACTGTCGACAGAGGAAGAATGGCTAAACATCCTGCACTCAACACACTTAACAAGCTGAATGTTTGCCATGTTGAGTGTTTAACGTACTTTAGTTGAGGATATGTTGAGATTATTTTAGACAGATCTGACATGGAAGATCTCTGTTTGCTGTCTTTAACCAAAAAAAGAAACTGAAGAAGCAGCAGAAAGGGAAATAAAAAAAACGCAACACATGAAAACAGTGGAGCTAAAAAAAGCGTTATCTTCCTTCTACTCAATTCTCTAATGCTCATTTCAAGAGACTATTTTTTTCAATGATAGATGGTATATGAGCATGTCAGTCTAGCCCAGATGATGCAAGAAGATAAGATGTTATGTGATGAAGCTTGCCATGATTGCATCTGCATGCCTGAGACATCGTCTGTGATATAAAGGAAAACCAAAGACAGATGTGACAACTTTTTATTTTATATAAGATAAAATATTAATAAAACATAAATTGTAGCTGCAAAATTCTGGATAAATACAATCTTCCATTGTATTCCATTGAACAACAACCAATTTCACACAATCATTTCAGAGTTGATCATTTAGGTTTATGGCATGCTCCATGTTTAATATCTACCTCAGTTTGGGAACATTTTTTATCATTAAAAAATGCAAATTGCAAAAAAAGCAAATCATCTTCAAAATTCACTACGAAGGAAAATCAGGTAGGAAATCATATTTCTGAAAAAGATGTTTTCATAATAACAGAACAGCTGTCTAATCTGTCTTTGTAGAGGTCAGTCTGCTTGTCTGTCAGAAGTTTAGCCAAGGAAGGATTTGGGTCTGTTGGCAGCTTTTATTTATTCAGCAAGCTCCTTAAAACCTACCATTTGTGCGTTAACCATGCATTCACAGGCAATATTTTACTATACAAAATTCCATTCGCCTTTAGGCAAAGGTATGGCATAATTAGTATCAAAATGCATAGAATTAAATGGAATGCTATTGGAATGGAAGCTGTGACATTTGACCTAGGAACATGGATATAGTGTGCCTTTAAAAAAAAAATCATGATGCATAATTAGACCAACTTTACCTTTTAAATCCAAGATTTATAGGTACACTAGAGGTAGATAAATGATATTCACTCAAGGGTATCTCCCCAGTGACAAAGAGTGATGCAATTTAGTACCCTTTTTTCTGAGTGTTTGGGATTTGTTATTTCCCTTATGCCATTTCTAAAAGTCATGCTTGCTGTTAGAAGTCTACGTATATCAAAAATCACACTTCTTAATAATATGCAGATAGAATAGAACTAAAGTTTGTTTGATACATGCAGGAGTCTGTCATCTAGGACGAACGTGTGTTATGTAGACAATGATCCAAAAGTCCTCCATTTCTCATGACCTAAATGAATTGTGTGACTCCTTGTTTGAATGGACTACAAACATTTGTCAGAGGTCAGTAAGATTCGTAGCACTCACAAATTATGTGCATTGTTCGGACTGTTTTCCTGATCACTAATCTGATTTGCCTGATTCATGATACATGTTTCTGTAAACTATTGTGTAATATGGCTGCACATATAGTGAGATTGCTCCCCTCTGGCATTGAATATTCACTGTTGTGCTTTGAGTTTGATTTCTAACAATTATAATTGTTTATGATGTTCAGATTGCAGTTTAATATTGTATTCATTATGTAGGAAGGGCTTGATTGATGAAAGTATGCAAGGGCTTATAAAATTGCTCAAAGCAAAAAAAAAAAAAGAAAAAGAAAAAGACATTCAGTTTGGTCCACATGGAGTTGTGTTGGCTGACAGTGAATCGTCTTGTAAACATTTAATTTGATACTGAAAAATGCTACTTAGCAATTAAAAATGTACAAGGTTTGCTGTTCAAGATTTGTTTATTTAGGTGATGCTTGCTGTACTTCACTGGCACTTTCAGTAAGTGATTTGGGTACATCTAAAATGATAATTGTGCTTACAAACTGATAAGTATGTTTTGAAACAAAAAGTGAATGTCAATTACAAAATGAGCATTTAGAGTGTATTCAGCTCTGCATGGCTGGTTTATTGTCCAACAAACTCACTTTCATAAGTGTGTTTAGTATTTTGATGTGAATATTTCCAGTGTTTCACTAAAATGCTGTGTTGAAATATGTACAGTTGGGTGGCTGAAGGGATAAAACAACATAAAGTGTCTTAGGAATGTGTTGAGCCACCAAAGAACAGCTTTGAAAAACCTTGGCACAAATTCTACAAATTTCCGGAAGTGTACTGGAGCAATAAACACCCTTCTCCCAAAAGATATTCTCTTAATTGGTGTTTTGTTGATGGTGGTGGAGAGCTGGTGGCTGAGGAAGCTGTGGAGAGGCATTTTGCTGACAGAGTTTGGGTCAGTTCTCCCCTTAGAGGAACGAGTCACTGCAAATCAATACAAAGTTTTTTGACTGAACACCTTTATCATATGATAAAATGTCTAAACTGTGGGAGTTTTCTCTTCTGAGATTACAGTGCCCTCATCCTCAGGGTTTGGGGTTCACTGAACACTTTGACAAGTATAAAGAATCTGTGAATCATATGCTGTAGCCTTTGCAGTCCCAAGATCTCAACCCAGCTGAACATCTATAGGAGATGTTGTATTGTCACATTAAACAGCATCAGCCATCACCAACTGAAGAAATTTCTTTGAAAGATTAGTGCTCCATCTCACCTATGTAAAGGTACAATGAAGCTGTTCTAGACTTGATAAGACTTACATTTATGTTTGGCTAAATAATCCCTTTAGCCAAATAATAGTGGAAAAATATCCAGCACATTTTATGCAAAAAAAAATGAACCTGGTCAACCAGTGAAGCCTGAACTTCATTTGAGACTGTTTATATCCATCCTTTGTCTTCTCCTAACTCTCAAGCTTACCTTTATATTCTCCTCTTCTTCCATCCTTCTTCATTCCTCAACTTTAATCTTCTGTATATCTGCCTCTTTTAATTATAAAATTAACTTGGAAAGTATTGGAAATGATGTCACAAGTAGAGTATGATGTAAAACAGGTGAAAAAAAGGTCTTTAGTGTTTGTCCTGGTAAGTGCAATGTTCTCTTACTGATTTCAAAATGTTTTTTATGTGTTAGTTTCATGGATTTTCATTAAATGTGTGCTTAAAGGTGGAGTATAAAAGACAAGTCTGCTTTGGTTATTGAGACACATGTGCTAGTGTTCAGCTGTATGTAATCATTTGTAAAAATCCAACTTACTCTGGTGAGCATGAAGACTAAGGTGAGAAGAAGAAAAGAAGAAGAAGAAAAAAAACTAGAAGATTGCTAAACTCAGGTCTATATTTTAACACCTTAAATGGCATTCCTGTATGCCTGACTGTAATTGAATGAAAAGTCTTAGGCTTGAGGGCAGGCCTCACCACTAACATTGATAATGTTTTTTCTGACTTCTGTGTTCCAGTGCTCTGGCTTCTTAAATGATTTATACAACATGCTCTCTGGGCAAAAGCTCTACAAGCTCAAATGAATGGGTTTTTATTGTGGGTTAAACAGATTATACCAGAGGCTGTAGAGAGGTTAGTGGTGACGTTTGTACATAGGTCAAGGCAAAAATGTTCAATCATAATAAATATTGGGAAATGATGTCTTTAGCCATCAACCAGAGTCCTACAAACAGTGCCTTTCTTTCATCAGAGCTTTTAAGGTCTTAATCATTCTCATTCCTGACTTTTCCAATGTTTCCAACATATTTTGTCTAAAATCTAGACTTTTTTTTGTCTAAATGTAGACTGTCTATGGACTATGAGGCATAAATATTTATTTGTCTTATTTCTGGTTACCTAAAGTTGTAATTCCCAATTAGTGATGGAAGCATGGCTGTGTTATATTATTTCTTTGTTGATGTTAATGATGAATTTTGGAAATATTATCAGATATTCCATTGGATTCCTGCATACTGTGTGATATGTATCCCTTTTGTCAGCCAATGTTTCATGTCTGGTTTAGGAACAACAACAAAAAAAATATTTTAAAGATGTGTAAATTCTAAGATATAAGAATTAATTGATGATTTTGTGTTTAAAAAAAAAAAACTCTAGTAACTCTAGTAAGCCATTTTAATGAAATGAATATACACAACATATTTGCAGATACAACAGCACATACTTTCTCTACTAATTCTGAGTCTTAGTCACTAATTACCCTAAAAGCCCTGATCTTTTGCAGAAACTGTGGATCAATCTATCATGCACATTTTACCCAACCCCTTGCCCCCCACCCCCCACCCCACCCCAATCCCCTTCCTCTGTGGCTTTCAGATGGCTTAGACATTTTTACCTTCATTTCCTACTCTCTCTTTTTTTTCTCTCTTGGGGAAGGGACGTGGGAGGGGTAGCAGCTAAATTACTATCCTGTTAAAAGCCAATGTGAGTTGATTTGCATGTGTTGTTATGTACCTTAGATGTGCCGCTGAACTCAGTTAATGCTCCCAACACACCACTGATAAACCATTGTTTGTTCTTTTCCTTAAAGCTAAAATGGAAGAAAACAGTACAAGTCAAGCTATAAAAAGTTATCTATGTGTGATGTACTGCCAGTTGCAACACACTATAACTACTGCCAGAATTGTTTTAAGCTCTTATTTGCTTTCTCTCTGAAGATCTTGTATCAAACCTAGTTTTCATGAACCTTTATTCTGTCTCTAGAATTTGGAATGATCGGAGAGCATACAGTAAAAAGCCAACGGCCAAGATCAGTTCATGACACAAAGGGCCAACAGGAGCGAGATGAGTCTGCTAAATTTATGGCACAAACTGGTAATACAATAGTTATGTTTCTTTCCTTTATGTTAACTAAACTTAATTTCATCTAAGTCACTTTGCATGCTCTCTCTCTTATAATGCACATTTAAAGTGAAGATCATTTTTGTTATATTCATTTTTATCCCTCTTATTTATTACCCCATAGAAATATAAAATTCCTGGAAAAAAAAGGAAATGTTGGCATATCCTTCAGCAAATTGACTTAGAATAAGAATTCCAACTGGGTTCTTAATTTTGTTTCACTCTAATACACAGAAGAGTCGAGTGTTTTTCATATCCATTTCTTTTCACCAGAAGGAGCTGTAGGTTCTAGCTCGCATGTTGGTCATGGTTATGTGATTGATGAGAGTCATTGAACCAATAAAAAAACTCAACCTTAGTAAATATTTGTTTTAATAATTATTTTCCCCTAAGTGTTTGTTTTTGCATGGGGGTTTTGGATGTGTTACACAGCATATCTTGGGCCGGGGTTTGCCTTTTCTTTTCATTTTTCTCTCTTTTTTTATTTCTTTTCTTTTGCTTTTTGTTTGTTTGTTTGTTTGTTTTTACCATTTGTGAACTGTGTACATTTTAAGTTGCAAACCACTTTGCAAACTAAACCCTAACTGTGTTTTGCTCATCCTAATTCACCTTGGACTTTTCTTTTTAGTTTACATTTACATTATGCTTTTAGTTTCACCATTTTAGACTGCCCTATTTGTTGCACTGCTTCATTAAAAAAAAAGCAGAAAAAAGAATAGAAAAATAACCAAGTTGATCCACTTTTCAACCCAATCTTTGATCAGCTCAATAATGCTCTTATTATTTTTCTAACATTAGAGAAGAAAAATTAGATAACTTTGAAAATGAGTGTACACTGCGTAGGAGATATATCGTTCACATCTGACTAGTGCTGAGTGTATACTTTTTTCCCAAAAAAAAAATAAATATAGATAATAAAGTTATTCAATGTATTTTCGTACCTATGACAGGCAGTCTACTGGAAAAATTCCATACATTTGTTTGCATTTGGAACAGCCATGCAATCGCTCATTGGGGAATTACAACTAATACAATTGTTTATATACAATTGTACCATTGTACATTTATCATAAAAAAATAATAGTTTGTCTTTGTCTGACATAAATGTAGCAGCAATATAGGAAGTCAATCTAGGTCAGTCTTAGATGGATATTTTATATGCAACAGTGTTAAGGCAGCATGATGTCGACACTTTCTGTAGTATTTTGATTGTCTTCAAAAGAAATGTTTCTCACGTAAAGTGAAGTTAACATCATGGTAGCAGTGACTTAATTGCTGTGATCTGCTGAATACGACTGAGGATCACCCCTCTTGTTATCTTGATATCTTTTTTCTATTTCTTGTCAATCCTGGGTCAAAAATAAATAACTCCAGAAACTCTGAACTGACAGTCAATAAAAAATCAAGCATAGTTGAGTACAGACATGATCTGGTTTTTTTTTTAAGTACAACTGTAGTTGCAAACTAACATTCATCACAGGTCATTCTCTAACTTTTGTGAGCCATCTTGCATGTATTCTACATGTTCTATCACATTTAATGCTTTTTTTCTGGTATTACTTCTGTTGTTTATCTTTTCTTCTTTTCTTTGGTTTCTTTATGTTGTTTGCATGCCTTACTTGTAAATATTAAGATGACATTTAGCCAGTAGTATTAAATTTGAACATAGGTACCTGCTTATAGAATCTGTTACATGGTGACCAAACATTTCAACACTTCAGGTATTATGATCTTGCCTCAAGTATAAATTCATTAAATTATTAATGTGACTTATTTTTTTCAGTATGCTTCATGTAGAGATATATGAGGCTGAATTTAACACTCTGGATAGTTGCCATATTTTGGCACACACTCTGTTTTAACATTTAAATAAAAAAAAAATCTAGGATTTCCCTGCCCACTTAGCTTAAATATGCAAATAGAATACGTCCTGTGTGGCACCTCATGTAACTTTTGTTGGCGCACCGCTCCGACTGGCCCTACCCCCTTGGGCTGTTATGTGACCTTGTTGCTGCTTTTAACTGGTGTCACCCTTCTCCTACACAGGTGACCCAGGTGCTGAGGAGTGGTCCCAGTGGAGCTCTTGCTCAGTTACATGTGGTCAAGGGTCGCAAGTGCGAACAAGAACATGTGTCTCACCTTTCGGAACACACTGCAGCGGCCCTTTAAGAGAATCAAGGGTTTGCAATAACACTGCCCCTTGTCCAGGTAGTGTTAGCCAACAGATGCACAGTGGCACTTCCTGTCTGTTTGTTGAATTGTTATTATTCTTCTCATTTACTCCTAATGGATTTCTTGTCATGTCACCTTGTCATATCATGTCATATGTCATGTTTTACGTTTTGTCATCTATTTTCCTAGTCAGTGTACATAAATTATTATCACCTTCATCCACCACACTTTTAACTAATGTTGTTAAAAACACACTTTTAAGTGATGTTGCAAAATGTAAATTTTTCTCATCTATTTTTGGTTCTTTTGGATTGAAAAATATAGGGTTTTTAAAAAAAAAAAAAAAAAAAAAGAATAAAATAACTGCTCATTATTTATTTTAAAATATTGATCCAAAAATCTTTAAAAAAAATTTTATAATGTCATGTCTGTGTACTTAATTTTGGCTTTTTTAAGTGCATAGGGAAATCTGGACAAATCAGAGCAACCCTAAGCTAAAATATGAGCTAATTTAGTTCTTAGGATTTAAATTTTTTGGGAATATGATAAGTTTATCTGAATTAGCATAGCCAAAAATGTCTGATTTGTAGTTGCCTGGTTACTGTGTGGGGGTGGGGGTGATAGGAAGGAATTACTTTTTTGAGAAATTTCAAAGAGAACCTTGGATGAAATCATAAATATATGAAATTTCATGTACATGAACAAGGTAAGAATCTGACCCTGCCTTTTATCATAATTCTCGTACAAGTGAAATCGTCATTCACTTGTTTTGTTTTTTTGCACTGAAATGAAATAAAGTGCAGGGATGGCATTTGTCATTGGAGTCAAAATTTCTTACAGGAGGAAAACATAATTATTTTCATGATCAAAAAAATAAATAAATAAAAAATACAGCCTGGTGGGCCATTGTGCTAAAAATGGAAGAATGGCACTGTACTGAAATTTCTTTGACTTATAGCCCTTTTTACAATGGATGTAATTGTGAATATTTCTTGAATAGGAGTAGTTTTGTATGTCAAGAGTTTTTTTTGTCAGAAATTCTAAATAAAACATATGTAACTGAAACAAGTGGTAGAGTGAAACATGACATGGCTATGTGCTTTTGCTATGCCTGTCTTGTCTATTCACTTTACATTATTAAATATCCTTGCCTTCAACACTCAAATTCCATGGACAATTTATGAAAACCATCTCAAATTCCAGTGTCTTTTTTGTTTGTGAGCAAAATGTTTTAAATGTGTCCATCTATATTCATTATGTAAGTGTTGGAACACTTTCTAAACCCTACCTGCAGTAGCAGATTCAGTATAATGACAGACAGGCTGTTGCTCAGTCTCGCTTTAATACTGTAGTCTGAAGCAGGTGAGGGTCAGAGGTTTAGAATATCTTCTGATCCAATTTGTTTAAAGGTGAGAACCTAGCTGATAAAAAAAGCTTTCTATTTATGGATGGATCCATGATTCTGCTCTAAAGAAGGCTGCACAAGGCTCTATATAGGTTCCTTTCCTTCCTTTCTGTGGCAAGTGCAAAGGGATTTAGCTTTTAATTAAAGTATTTGAGCAGGACTCAAGCTTTCTATACTCACTTGGAGAGAAAAAAGAGGGCTTCACTGGCGGAAAGTAAGGACACTGAGAGGGAACACATGCCTGGAGAGTAAACCAGGAGTAAACACACACCTGGGATTTTTTGATGACCTATGCCATACCATGTGGAGAATATTGGGGTTATTAGCAGTAAGTAGTAAAAAAAAATTGATCATAAGCTGGAAGTGTAGTGTACTGTGTAAAAGAACTGGCTGTGGTTCTAACGTTATTGAATCACAGCACAGCATTATTGAATCAAAGATTCAGGCTGTGTTCAAGATGAATCACAGTGTCAAGTATCTGTCATTAGGTACTTTTGTATTTTCTCATACTACTGTAAATGCTGCTTTTGTTTAGCTTGGTCTGTTGCTTAAAAACAGCTAACAAGAAGATGGGGGAAAAAAGATTTGCTTTTTTTTTAAATATGACCTCTAAAGTGATTAACACTATAATCACTCTATGTGCATTTTCATCCATTTAACATGTTCTAAGATGCATGTTTCTTTCCTGCTGATTTTCCTGTACTACTAAGAAGTTTTGAATAAAATGTAGAGTCGTTTTCTATGTTTATGTAAGTATGTGGAGGTGGGTGTGTGGGGGTGTCCCAGTGTGTCTTAACTACTTTCCTGTGTTGGCAGTGCATGGTGTGTGGGAGGAGTGGTCTCCATGGAGTCTGTGCTCTTTTACCTGTGGTCGGGGTCACCGCACCCGAACCCGAGTCTGCACACCACCTCAGCATGGTGGTAGGGGCTGTGATGGCCCAGAGACTCAGAGTAAACTCTGCAACATCGCCCTATGCCCAGGTCTGTTCCCTTCTCTTTCTTCCTCTCTGGTGATTGATGTTCTACTCCCTCAGTCCTCCCAATGGAACTCCTACCACATTTCCCTGAACCTTCTCCTGCTGTTCACTAGTCATAATAAATTCTGCTGCAAAAATCGAATGACCATTCCACAAATCTTCGAGTATATTCAAACCTGCTGTCTTCCAAGAATCAGGTGATTTTATGATGTTTAATTTCCCTCTTCTCTGTCCCAAAGAGAGCCTAAGCCCACTTTACTGCATCACTGTTGTAGGACTAGTTACTAAATAAGCAAGTTGGAGGCGCATGGATGCAGATATTGATCCCTAGCCATACATGCATGCAGAGGTGTAGCTCAAAGTGTATTGAATACAGCAGTGGTTGAAATTTATGTTCAGTTTACCAAAGCTGTAGATCATCTGTCAAACTGCACCATGGAAAACTTACTAATGGAGCATGTGTAAGGTGCAAATTGTGATTTAAAAACCCATATGAAATGGCACAAATAATCAGCCATAGAGACAACAAATAGCTTGCTGCTAAAGAGGAAATGCTTGTTCAGGAATGCAGATAATGTGTTAGTACAGTTCTTATGGAATAAAGGCTCTCTCTGTGAGAACCAAAACGTAATATGGCTGTTATGCCCTTTGATTACTAAGCAAACTGGTTTTAATAAAAAAAAATATCTGCTTTGTGCATAATGTATTTCAAATTTGTGTGTTTCTGATATATGTATCTGCTAGCAGCATATACTAGCTGCCAGATCTGTATATCAGAAGTATCCCAGTTAACAACTAGTATTTAAAAAATTGTTTCTCTGAATAGTTATTTTACCTAGATCCTAGTATAACCTCTTATTATTAGACATTTTGTCATAAACAAATAGAATAACTATTAGTAAATGAACAATGACTGAATAAAATAACTCACCCTGGTAGTCCAGAGTAGATCAGTCTTGCAGGAAAACCACGCACCTGGCAACACTGCCTGTACTGCTTTGAACAATACACTTGGCGCTAATTTACACCCTATTTTGGGAGGCAGACAAAATCATACACGAAACTGCCCACGGCTAGCTGGCCAAGGTTTATTACATTAGCTGCACTTCCTGTTTCTCCACAGAACAGATCTGGCATTATAGAGATGACGCGACACATGGGGCTGAAGTGAAAATCGCTTAGCTGCAATTGTCCATGAATGGCAAGCAGATTTGTGATGATGAGATTCTCTGTACAGCAAATGTTTGGCTGTGATGGGGTAACTGACAGATTGCGCTCCATCCGATTGCAGACTGCTTTGTTTGTCTCCTTAAAAGCTTCGGCCCATTCAGCAGAAAAAAAGCCATGCAATTAGCAGCTCTTCTCCCCACAGCATCTCTTTTCCCTGTAGACTCAGTTCATTCAGGGCATCTTCTGTTGCCAAACACCAGTTTTTTATTTTCATTCATGCTCTTCTCGGGCAACCCCAGCATTTCTCTCAATGAAGTATAACCACTGCTAAAAAGGTTATTGCATTGCATTTTCTTATGAACACAATGAGAGAGAGAAAGAGCAAGAGTGAGAGAGAGAGAGAGAGAGAGAGAGAGAGAGAGAGAGAGTCTATTTCCTGTATTTTAGTTTGCCTTTCTCTATAATCTGGCTTATACATGTAAATAATTTATTCCCCAAAAGTTGCTTTGACTTCATCTCTACAAATTGTTGAGTCATAAAAAATATCTAATTCACCAGAATTCATACTGAAAGTATACCAGCAGTATAATATGAGTATTTACAAAACAAATGAATACATTAAATACAGTACATAGAATTCTTATTAAACAGTCACTGCTTACTAAATACAGAAAGCCATGAGAATCATTTTTAAAGTTATGCTGAGCTTTTGATGCATGCAATTTATTTGTGGTCTCAAAGCTAATCCTAGGTTAACTGAACAGTCTAATTATTGTGCAATGTTTTGTCTCCTTGGCCGTCTCCAGTGGACGGTCAGTGGCAGGAATGGAGTGCATGGAGTGATTGCTCAGTCACCTGTGCCAATGGGACACAGCAGCGAAAGAGGCAGTGCTCGGCTGCTGCTCATGGAGGTTCAGAGTGTCGCGGCCACTGGGCTGAGAGCCGAGAGTGCCACAACCCCGAGTGCACAGGTAAAAACTCTTGGATTTGAAACTTCCACAGACAGAGATCTAGACTAATGCACTTTGTCTCAGTGAAGTATGATGTGTATGTGTGGGCATTGCAGTTTTTTAGCTATTATTCCTCAGTAGATAAGGAAAGAGAGCTTTTCAAATAGAAACATTTAAATTATTTAGACCTGAAATTCTATAAAGTCGATTTTTAAAAGCTTTAAAGTAAATGACGATCATCGCAAATTATTATTACATGTGAACAATTTTTAGATGCATTAAGAAAATCATGTCCTGAATAATCAGGCTGACCAGTCAGTTCTTTTATACTGGATCGTTTCTAATACAGATGTTTATATGGCAAGTGCTCATTTGTTTATTTTATGAATAAACTCAAGTCACTCTGCAATTAGATAGTACTGTAAATAGCCATCATATTAAAGAATGATAAATATTATAGAATAAATATTTATTTTCTTTCTGTTAACTTTTACATGCCATTTTATATGGATTTATCGATTCCTTATATTCAACATGTTATATGCTTAATGAAGCAGAATCACAAGATTTTAAATGGTATTTGTTGTACTATATTTAATATCCACCATTCAACCATAACATTACAGCCACCTGCCAAATATTGTGTAGGTTCATTTGTGCTGCCCTAACAGCTCTCACTCTTTGAGGCATGGACTCCACAAGACTTCTGAAGGTGGGCTTTCGGGATCTGGCACTAAGACATTAGCAGCAGATCCTTTATGTTGTGAGGTGCCTCCATGGATCTGATTTGTTTGTCCAGTACATCTCACAGATGCTCAGACTGATTGAGATCCGGGGAACTTGGAGGCCAAATCGACACCTTGAACTCTTTGTCATGTTCCTCATATCATTCTTGTACAATTTTTGCAGTCTAGTAAGGCACATTATCCTACTGAAAGAAGACAACAACATTAGGGAATTCTGTTGCTATGAAGCAACTTGGTCTGCAGCAGGTAAGTGATACATGTCACAATATCAGTCACATGAATGCCAGGACCCAAGGTTTCCCAGCAGAACATTGCCAGAGATTCAAACTGTTAGCTTGCCCTCCTTCCCATAGATCATCCTGGTGTCACCAGGTAAGCAATGCACATGCAGACAGCCATTTACATGATGTAAAAGAAAAATGATTCATTAGACCAGGCCACCTTTTTCCTCTGCTCCATGGTCCAGTTCTGATGCTCTTGTGCCAGCTGTAGGTGCTTTGGTAGACAGTTGTTAGCATGGGCACTGACCAGACTTTGGGTACGAGACTGTGTGTTCTGGGACCTTTCCATTATACTCAGCATTAACTACAGCAGCTACAGTAACTCTGCTGTGGCATCAGACCCTGATGCTGGTTCACCAGTTGTTCTTCCTTCCAACAAGACCTGCTGTTTTGGAAACACTTTGACCCAGTCATCTAGCCATCATAATTTGGCTCTTATCAAAGTCGCTCAGATGTGTGCCCGTTTTTCCTTCTTCCAACACGTCAACTTCAGGAAATGACTTTCACTGCCTGCCTAACATATCCAATTCTTTGACAGCTGACATATGATCAATGTTATTCACTTCACCTGTCAGTGGTTGTAATATAATGGTTGCTCAGTGTTTGCAATGATATACACTGATCAGGTGTATAAGTCACTTTAAGTCACTTACATGACTTAAAGTATCTGTTGCTAACGTCTTGGTGCCAGATAACACAGGCCGCCATCAGAGGTCTTGTGGAATCCAAGGCTCAATGGGTCAGTGCTGTTTTCTTGGCACTTGGGGGGCCTACACTATGTTGTGGCTGATATTTTGTATATAGCTGTATTTTATGTAATATCAAGCTAGTAGATTAGATATTTGTTTAAATTATATTTACTATAAGCAGTGGAATCATGTTTTAAAGAGAAGATAAATATGTTTGTGTATCTCACACTCATTTTATTTCTCTCTCTAGGTGAGGGTATTTCTAATATTTGATTTATTATAAATTTCATCACAATTGACCTTTGCTGAGCAGAACCATTGAGTTTTTGTGATCCCCAGCCCTTAATCACGCTCATGCTCAAGTACATTTCTAAGTGAACTCTAGTGTGGTTTGATTTCAGTGAGACAATGAATTGGGAGTGATCCCATTTTGACATGTATTATGGGTATGCAACACTGCAAGTAGCATGTTTTCCCAAGATGTTAGCTGCACCAGATATTCTGACTAACAAGAAAATGTTTTATGTTTTAAGTGTTTATGTTTTAAACTGGTTATTCATATAATTGTCTATTCATTGAAGATTTGCAGATTTGTTGATTATTTTTCCATGAAAAATTCTGTGACCAATAAATGAATGAGTACGTTTTCAAATATAATGTAAAGTCAGCACAATAGGAAATGAACCTAAAGTATAAATTTTGATTCAGACCTGACAAATAAACCAATAACACTTAAACGTTTTCAGTCATTAAGCTACTTACTAACTAACTAAATTATTATGAATGCATAACAGACTGACACCTTATATAAGGTTTTTATGCCTTTACAAATAAATAGCAACCACAAAATGAGTTCTAATGCAATTTTATTCATTAACAGTAAATGAAAAGTGTCTATAAAACAAAAGAAGGAAAGTCAGCCAAGGGGGGAATGAAATAAAATAAAATAATAATAATCTGTAACTGTTTATTTAGATGTGTAAATGTTTTAGATTCAGGGCAAGTTTCTGCATTTCATGAAGTGATATAAAAATTTTGATTTGTTTTTTTTTATTCTGAGCTTTATTTTTAAACATTTGCCTCACATTTACTGTAAGTAAACATAGAGCACATGGGTCTCTTTTTGTATGCTTAAGTTGTACATTTCAGGTTTGTTATTTATCTTAGCACCATAACAGGGCCATCTTTTTTAATGCAGGATTTTATGCTATTCATTAACATACCATAAACTATGCTGACAGCTTTTGAATTTTCATCATAAAATATATTTTACTATTGGTAAAGTGAGAGAAATTATAGCCACATTTGCCCAACACCCTCTTATTCATTAAGGAATATATTTCTCATTATTACACAAGATTTTTATTGCTTAAATTTAGGGGTGAAAGAAAATTCTGAAAGCTTTTCTTATTTCGGAGCCATGTTAAAAATATGTCCATGTTAAAAACAACCTCAAGTCACTTTAAAGGTACCATATGAGTCAAATTCATAATATGAATGTATAATGTTCATCACACTATACCTTTGAGATGTATGCATCACTTTCAGAGCAAATATCCTGTTATTTAACATGCCATGCACATAGAGGTCAAATCAAAGTACTGCATATAAAAACCTGATATATAGCACAATGGAATAGATTAAAGAAGATAGCTGTTGTCTTATTGGTCTGTGTGTGTGTGTGTGTGTGTGTGTGTCACAGCAAATGGCCAGTGGAACCCTTGGGGCCCATGGAGTGGGTGTTCAAAGTCATGTGATGGAGGCTGGCAGCGGCGTGTACGGGTGTGCCAAGGCCTAGCTGTCACAGGGCAACAGTGTGAAGGCAATGGAGAAGAAGTCCACAAATGCAGCGAGCAACGTTGCCCAGGTAACCGTTTGGACAACAAGCACTGGGAGTCGGTTATGCCCACAATAGCATGGAAAGCTGAATGAAAGCACAGTGTGAAGATGATGATGATGATGATGATTATTATTATTATTATTATTATTATTATTATTATTATTATTATTTCATCTGCAGTGGATTATTATTTATTTGAATGTTTATGGAGATAATTTTTATACATGCATTTGCCCTCCTCCAAACTTACATATGCTCTGCTATTATTTGATTCTGTTTCTTTTTTTTAACCCAACAAACCAAAGCAATAAAGATTTATTCTTATTTATACACAGCAAGAAAGCAGATATAGAACTGATTATTATTACTTGCATGGAAATGACTCCATTTGTTTGTATCACCACATAAGATTTTCCATGCAGACATTGTCATGTCTGTAAACATCTACGCAGATGTTGACTTTCTGTCTGCTCTTGTGCAGCTCCCTATGAGATTTGTCCTGAGGACTATGCAGTTTCCATGTTGTGGAGGAGAACGCCATCTGGAGAATTAGCCTTCAACAGATGCCCACCCAATGCCACAGGTATGAGAAATTTTGACACAAGGGCAAGTTAAAGCACAAATCAAGAATGTGTACTGCAACATTAGAGGATGGTGAATGGGTGAAAGAATATGAATGGTAACAGTAATTAAATTAAAATTTAATTTAATTCTCGCTGTGTATAAAATCGTTGTGTCAGGATACAGGCGTGGGGAGGATGCAAGTGAAGCCAGGCAGTTTATTAAGTGAAGCAGTTAGGAGTTTATAAGGGCACAGGTAAGGTGATCTAATAACAATGTCCAAAGAACTAGACAGGTAATAAGAAACAATCAAGAAGTCAAGAATCTAGAGAGCAAATACAGATACCTGGCTTAGTAATAAAAGGACTGAAGAAAAGGTTAAATAGACAAAGTAATCAGAGGTCAGATTGAAACTAATCAAGACACGTGAGAGTGATAAGATGTGGGTGGAGACAGGGTATGAACCAAAATCGAACACACATGACAATATAAACAAAAACACATTTTTAAGTGCATCATAACTCTGTAGGCTGCTACATGTAATGCGCAGCTTACCTTGCAGCACTCCAAGGATTTTATAATTGGGGCTTTAAATCATGTCAGAGTAAAATCTCAGAGAGTACTGCTTTAAAGACAAAAGCAAGTCCATTGATGTCAAGCTCTTGCAAATGGAACTTTGACAAGAAGAAAGAACATAGGGAATCGGAGGTTAAACAGAGATTTAGGTGGTGCACATCTCTTCATCTTTTATGGATCCCAACAATGAATGGTGCAGTTTAATTTAATTTAAACTATTCACAATGTCTGGTCTGAGCACTAAATCTTCTAGTAATGCAGCTCAGCCATTGCAGAGAATACAACGACTACTCCTCTTTTTTACACTATAAAGTGGCATTTTTCTCTTGATTGCTGCTTTTATTGTCTTATTATTCCTATTTTAAATTTCGATAAACTGGTTTTGTTTTGCTTTCTTTCAAGTCATTAATACAAATTACTTTCATTAAATTCATATGTGTAATTGAAATAAATAAGCACTTTAAACATTACGGTGTAATCTATAGATGAATTTCAGGAAAATATTTAGTAAATCATATTTGAAGCCAGTCATGGTTCATATTACTGAGTCTCTTTGTAAATTTGCACACACTCAGGAACTCTCATTTGATTTGGACCTTTTTTTAACTAACTTGGTTTAGAATATTAATGTTACTATTACTGTATATTACTATATATATTATATATTATAATATTACTATTATTTATGGTTGTGAAAAAGATTTGCTAATAAATCTGTTCACACTTACCTTGTTTAGTGAGGTCCGATATCCTTTGATAACGCAGATATATTGCCTATTTATTTCTAAATCATACTTATAAATATTAAAAGCTTGCATGTATTTTCTCTTTACCGGGTAGCTACATTTTCTTTTAGTTTTAGCATTTTTTCACTTGTTAAATGCATGTATCGAATGCTCAGGTCAGTGTCACTGAACTGAATTTGCTTTTTGCATCTGTCTTAAGAAATCACTTTGTTCCCCATTTCAGTTTTACACTGAATCTGGCATTCATTTTTAAAATTGCCTAAACATTCAATCAGCTTCAGCCTGTTTTATCCTGGTCAGGGATGTGGTGGATCCAGGACTCATGGGAATAAGGCAGAAATACACTGGTCATCTCAGGCACACACACTTGCATTCACACATGGAGGTTCTTGGGAGGTGGGGAGAAACCGAGAAGGAACCCAGAGGACCAGTGATCTGAGCTCCATTACCTGCTGTAAATGGGCAAATATGGTTAGCTCCCTGTCTTTCAAAGTTAAAATTAATTCAGTTTTCAAGTTTGAGAGGTTGTTTGTTAATTTGATGTGATCCAATACATAGAGCTGCACCTTATAATAATTAAAATGTTTTTGTGTTTGTTTTTTTACACTCTTAACTGATGCTACATGTGTGGCACACCTGAATTGGAGATCTTTATCCATCCCTCTCTGTAGAACCTCTGTAAAATCAATCATGTTCTCAGAGATGTCTTAAGCCACTCTTATATCATGTTGGCTGAGATTTTTGGGTCTCTGTTGTGTTAAAAGGTGAACCTTTGTGCCAGTCTGATGTCCTGAGTGCTATTGAGCAGGGTTTTTTTAAAGAAGGCCTGGGTTCATTTTTCAACTCTTTGGTCCATGCTGCTAAAAAAAGCCCTACAGCATAATGCTAACAACACCTGCTTCACCTTAGCGATGGAATGGGCAAGCTATGTCTTTTTTTCCTTCACAAAAAAACTAGATAAAATACCAGTTGTTTTCTCTTGCTTATCTCCTATCTAAAGCCCTTCTTCTTGTTTGCTCAGTTTGGCTCAGTGGGCAGCTATAAGAAGTTATCTTTTTTTTTTTATTCTGTGGAATACTAATGCTGTAGTATCCACAATCTCATTGTCAAAACATAATGGATGAGGAATGAAAACAGGATGCACCTGCACTCAGTGTCAAGTGTCACCGCAAATAACCTGAATATTTGTGCAAATTTAATATTTCATCCTTGGTAAAACCTATGTATGCTTTTTCATTTAATTCTTGCTTTCCTTGGACAAGTTGGTTTATCTGAGAGCAGAATGAGGCTGCATTGACACTGCTGGCAACATTGTGCCACTTTGTATGCTCCCATGTCACTCTCACTTCCATTGTGTCCCAGAGAGTAGATGCAGAAAAGAAAGGCCTAAGTGGAGTGGAGTGGAGTGAAAACTGCTGACTGGAGCTAGAGATAACAACCAGGTGTGACTGCTATAGAGCAGGCAGATTAAACTGTGTGTATATGGATTTATACCTCAGAGGTGAGCTTTTAAGCTTATAAGATTGTTGTTGTGTTGGGGCAACTGCAAAAAATGAGTTGTAGCTTGTGTCTATAAAGTGCATTCACTGAAACCAAACAGGGATAGGAGAACCGAGAGGAAAAATACAGCTATTTTACATAGAGGAAGAAAAATTGTTATTACTTAAAAGTCTGTCATGACATGTCTCTTCACCTGACAGCCATGGGGTTACCACTTTTGAACCTACATTAACATGATGGTAACTTCACACCCTGAAAACATTTATATATGATATATAAGGGTTTACCCATTACCCACAATGCAACACCCTTCAATACACATTAAAACCCAAATATCCCAAATGTCTCTGTGTTTCCAACTTCGTACCACTTTGAACTAACAATATGATATCTCTGGCATTCAATGCCCCTGCATGGGTTCTTAAGTACTGGGGAGAAGCCATTAACAGTCTTGCTGTGACTGTGATAGGTGGGAATCTGTATGAATGCCACTTGAAACCTTTAATAAAAGGGAAAAAACGTTCTATGAGGAATGGCATTTTCACACATAGAATTCATTTTCCAAGACCAAATCAAAACAAATATGATATGTTTAGTCTGTTTAGTGGTGTGAAGGGACTAAAAGCGTATATATTTGAGATAAATATATAACAATATGAAGAAAGAAAGAAAGAAAGAAAGAAAGAAAGAAAGAAAGAAAGAAAGAAAGAAAGAAAGAAAGAAAGAAAGGAAAACATCACACATGCAAATAATTTATTGTACATGTGCTCCCTGTGTCTTTGTGGGGTTTCTCATGGTTCTCTCTCCTACCTCCCAGAAACATCCCAGAAGCTGAACTTCAAGTGTGAATGTATGCACATGGTTCACTGCTACGGACTGACATCCCATCCAGGGTGTATTCCATCCTTGGAATTGTATGGAATATAATTGCTTACTAAAAATAAATATGTAGAGCCCCAATTTCCATATGGCTATTTGATGTGTCAGGTCAAATCTATTCAATTACTCTGCTTTAAGGTACCAAGACAGATTTTTTTAGGGATAATTTTAGGGATAATTGCTTCTCTGACTTATAATAAATTTATACTCCATGTTAAAATAGGTTTATCAACAGTTTCCTACTAGAACCTCTTTTGATGCCTGTATTACAGGTTTTACTACAGATTTCCCTCGGGGTTCTGTACAATAAGGTAATTCCTTAGGGGACATTGCTTCTCTGACTCTCTAACAGGCTCTAACAGGTTTTTGAATAATGTCAAAACCCTGTTAGAACCTGGTAGATGAGTCAGGGCTTTTGGGATGGCTAAGTGTTTCAG
>NC_080738.1:9527336-9529836 GCF_019097595.1 Hemibagrus wyckioides | reverse complement strand
GTGTGTGCGCGTGTGTGTGTCTATTCATAGAGCACCTGCAGGAGGGGAGCTTGTGCTAATGTTAGTTGGGGCAGACAAAATTAGCTGATGCTGTGCTAGCTAGAATAAGATCAATCTACCTACACATCTTTTTCATTTTGTTAGGAGGAGATTCATTGGATTTCATAAAAAATCTCAGCAATGATGATTAAATTTAATAGGGACTCAATTATTTTTTATTATTATTTTTGTAAATTGCAAATTGAAGGCTATTTTAAGACTGTTTTTTTTTCTCTCTGCACCAATACAGAACTTTTTCCAGATCATCAGTAATCTACTGGAGGAAGAGAACCGCGAAAAATGGGAAGATGCTCAGCAGGTGAACACAGTGTTCAATCTTTAATCTTAATACAGAAACACTGAATCTTACACCGTATTGATCTACCACCATGATGATATGAGTCTATCCACTATCCAGTGTTTTAGCATTTAGCTTCATTATTGTAACATAACAAGTGGGTTCAGTTTGTGGTGAAGGATCACTGCTCTTACATGTAGTATGCAAATTAACTGGTACATGCGGCATAGCAACTACAAAAAAAGAGCCAGGAGCTGCAGTGTTCACTAAATCCACATGGTGGCAATAGCAGTGCCATGTCCAGTTAAAAGGCTCACTGTCTTTGATGACGCACCATCTCTCTCTTTTTCTGTCTGTCTCTCTCTCTCTCTCTCTCTCTGTGGCTGCAACACACAATCTTAAATGAGCTGCAGGGATTTAAATATTTGATAGTCTTTTGTAAACAGGTTTCAGTTCAGATTTGTAGAAATGTGGTATGAGGGGCAAAGCTTTTCCCTTATAGATATTTGGGTTAATATGAAGCACAGTCAAGCTCAGATTCTCAGCTAATACAAAAAGCAGTCTGCTGTATTTTCATATGGCAGGAGAAGACATTGCTGTCTCTAGGTAATAGTGAACACCTGCATTGCTAAATCAAAGCACTGGAGCAAAAAGTGGCAGGTTCATTAGTTCACTGGCTGCTGGCTTCCTAATCACTGCTTGTTATTAAACATCCACTTGTTAAGGTACATACAAATACATTCAGTGAATACAAATTTGTCACATCTCCCTATATTAGTCATCACCTAAGACTGGGTTTTCATTAAGCTTTAATCTGGATAATAAAATAGAATTGGAAAGATTATGTTTCATTTTGTATCAATCATATTGTGTGCTTTGGTACACATAAATGGTGCTATGCATTATACAAACACTGGAAATCCATCTAGATTCTTCGTCCTTACTTGAGAGGACGTCTGTCTTGGTTATTTCCCCTCACTACATCTTCCTACGGCATATCACCAGCCTTGTTGCCATGGAGATACAAAGATAATGCTTGAGAGAACCAATGGCCTTCTTTTACCATGATCAGACTGATGGTTCTGGCTCAAATCCAAGACCCATGGTTCTGCGCTGCTCTGCGGCATTATACAGTGTCTGACTCTGTGTGTGTTAATTATTGATTGTCATAATTAACTCATTGTGAGCAGAAACACAACCAGCAATTTTTGGCTAGGACACAATAAAGTATATAATACAGGTTCTGTCTCCCATGTAGATTATTTTGGGGAAAAAGCACATTTTTCAATTGACTATAGGCATACCACAATCAACTGGTAGATGATAATCTACTAATTGGATACTAATTGGAATTAATTGACCTGTTCTCAGCCTCTGCCTTGTACCTTGTGCCAAAAAAGCAAAAAGAAAAGACAAAACTGTACATTTATGGTCCAGACCATAAATGGCCCAAGTTGGATTACTGTAAATTTTCAGTGACACTCCACTCACTCTCATGTTTTTTTTCAGATCTATCCAGGTGCAGTGGAGCTGATGCAGGTCATTGAGGAGTTTATACACATTGTTGGCCTCGGCATGAAGGATTTCCACAATGCTTACTTGATGACCGGAAACCTGGGTAAGTCCTTTGAAGAGCCATCAAAATCATGAATTTAAATGATTAGTTAATAAAGAACAGACACTATTTAGACACCATTTTATCAGTGGCAGTGTATTCCAGATTTGCTTAGTCAATCTGAAACAGTTTGTGCTTTGTTTAATGTTTATATCAATGGTCAATTTTGGACAGCTCTTACGGACTCAGTTTGTTACACTTATTCTTCTGAATTTAGTGAAATAATGAATAATAACAATGAAAGAACTGATTACTATTCATCTACTATATTTATGCTGTTATTTTTTTCCATATTTATCCATTCTTTTATCCCAGTTTGAACGATTTTCTCTAAATAATTCCTCAATAACTATATTCAGTGGGGGAAAATAGGCATGTGGAAAATAACACTGAAAGAAACACTTGGGCTGTGATTGCCACAGAGTACCTTTACCTATTCTGTAGTCACAGTTAATTAAATTCATGCACAATTCTGCCAATTCATGAAGAAATTTATGAATTCTACCAAAATATGAAGCCGTTTAAGACAATGTTTTAGGCCAGACAGA